>NC_060208.1:133962500-134217500 GCF_021130785.1 Homalodisca vitripennis
AATTAATTGACATGATAAAAAGTAGGAAATTATCGAAAAAATTCTAGAACAACTCTCTCACAGACTAAACGCAGACAACCTAAAAAGTGGATCTCTGGTTTTTACAATTTAACTACAGAAATTACAAAAAGTTTTAAAAATCATGCCTATATTAATATTGATTTTCAAATTCCAAAATCAACTAAATAATGTATTAGGAAATCTAGAACAAAATTAATGACGATGAAAAATTTAACACGAAAGGCCTCACAAAAACAAAATGTAAAATCATTGGAGAGTTCGTTCATAAATTAAACAATCCAGGTTATAATTTAATAAAACAATCTGTGTTTCAGTGTTTTAAATTGGTACCCGAATACATTTTAATGATCCAGAGTGACTCGAATGGTTGTTACCCCTTCAATATTCAAAAAATACCTTTAAACAAAAATATTGTATTACATTTACATAGTGGACCTCGATACTGTATATGGATAGCATTAAACTATTTTTAGACTATAATACTAATTTCGATCTATTTTATTAATGCTAACCATAAAATCAAATAACATACGTATATACTTTACAAATTACAACACTCAATAACAGTTTTTAAGATAAGTGCCACTCAGATTATATATAGCGTTCTTTAAACAAAACAACATATTGTTTATTCAGTTACATTTAACGTATATATTTGTTTTAAATCCATTTAAATCCTTGAAATTTTATATTTTAGAATCGGGGATGTTGTAAAGTATTTATTGTTTTTGAATTCTCAAAGCAATGTTATAAATTATTCATTGTTAAACTGCAATTATTAGGTACAGTGTATGAACATTACCAAGTTGGAATCCTTTCTTCGATGGTATTAACTACATGTCTATAAAACGACACTTTTAGTGCTTAATTTGATCATACTTACGCTATAATGAACCAATTATAACACTTTTTCATTCTCAGCAAGACTCTTTGTTTCTAGTCAACTATGGAGGAGCAGTTATCACTATTAGTTACACTAATTAGTTTCAAACAAACAGACAATAGGTGCACATGATCATTACAGTTGTAAGGATTGTAAAGTTTATGTTAGGAGGTTAATTAGTTAAAAGAGTATATAAGTCAACACTATTCTACAAAGTAGCACAGTGCAGGCAAGTATGGCGTCTTGTAATGTTAGTAAATATAACAATTATTAAAATAAGTAATTTCTTAGGATTTACAAACCTATTGAAAGAGGGTTCTATTGTTATAGTATTTTGATTAGTTCTAAATATTTTAAGTTTTACCTGACCATGGTTACCTCAAGTGAATTCTTTTCCTACTGTAAATTAAAAAGTTATAATATATTGTATAATAAATGTATAGTAATTGTATGGATCAAAAGTTAGTTGGGCCCAAATTATCTAAATATAGAAACCAAAATCAATATAATTGCAATTTTTATATAATACAATAGTAAAAGATTATAATTTACGTATTTGAGCTGACATTTTTAACTAAGTCGATATTATCATTATCTAAAAATAGTTAAACGAAACTTTTGAATAATAAAACTAAAAACATCTGTAATTTTAATCATAATTTAATTTTTTATGAGATGACTTGAAATTTTCGTTCTAAATTTCTAATATAATCACATTAGAGACGAAAAATTTTATACTTAAAATGTTTTGGTGCTATTAACATACATTTATGAGCTAATAATACTATATTATGTAGTATACATTACTTTTAGTATACGTATAAGTATATTCGATTTTATCAAACCTGTTAATGTGCCAGAAAAGATTTTAATACTTAAATTTATTACGTGTATTAAAGTGTAATTATATCGTAATTATTTTTTTTAATTTAATTATGACATGTTTATTGGGACATCAATACAAGAACGTGTATCTTTTTATTTACAGAAAATGTTCGCCCTAAACCTGATCTGTGTCTGCTTCGCAGTGGTGTTAGTTCACTGCAACCCTCAACCGGTAAAACACGTCTCTCATCCTCTATTTTTCTAGCACTTTATTCATATAGATTCCCATACTATTATATGTAAAATGTTTCTTTGCTTTTTAGAAATAATTTTGTGCCAATATCCAGATACACTATTTTACACTATGTATGTTGGTAGCTACTGTATAAATGTTAACTAGACGTTAGTCAAGTTCAATGCGAAGTTTGTTTTATTTTTTGATAAATTTGTATCAGAATCACAATTAGCGTACAATGTCTTAGGTAAGGTAAATTATTCTATTCACATGTTGCCTTCCAAAACCTAATGTAGGTTCAAGTTGTTAAGAATTTTTTGATTATTCAGATAGACCTTAAAACATTAACACATTGGCTAATGATGTTACACTTTACCTAATAAATTTTTAAACAACTAATGCAATCCATGTGCATTTTCGCTACGTCTCGGGTTTTTGTATTATCTACAAACACCAATTCAGGTTTTAGATAAAAGTTTCGATTTTGTAGCATATTTTACGACGTACATATAACAATACCCTATAAGTAGCTTTAATTCAGACCAATTTAATCCAAGTAATACGGAGCTGTGCATGTGTAATTATTATTTTATAGATCTGCATATAGCTAGCAACAATTATTGAAGTATGACATGTATGTAAATGTTTCTGTGTATAAAAATGTCATATATATTTTTACATAAAATTAAATTATATAACTTTAAAATTAAGCGTCTCTTACGTAATGCTGTGTCTAATACGAGTCAAAAATAATCAAACAATATGATGATCGGAAATACTCCTATTAATCTTCATTAAATTATGTCCTGCACAGATTATTGGACACCAAATAAATTAAATTGCATTTAAGTATGCATTTGACACAGATTATTAAATCATTGAAAATTATTACTTATATGCCAAAGAAAATAAGTTACTGCGGTTTTGTTCGTAATCGTTTATTAGGAAAAGTAAAAAACACGCTAAAAAGGCTTAGATAGTGTTTAAGATATGGGTGATTGTATTTTCTTAAGTATTGCAAACACATTAATCTCAATATATAATTAATTATTCCAAACTAGTGACTACAAAATAATACTTTATGAAAAAGGAAATATCGGTCTAGGTTAGAATTTATGTAAACAATTTACAATAAATATTAATTTTCAACATCTCTTTTATTGATTGAAACAAGTTGATTAACACAAAATAAAACTTTTCTGATTCTTTTAAAAGCACAAATGGGTTAATGAATTAAATTCAGAATTATGTTTTAGGTATTAGCCTTACGAATACTGGTGGATGTAAACATCGGGTGTTATTTATTTACTCTAACATAAACACAGAATATAATATATTTCTTTTTTTATAACGATAACTTTACCTAATTGCTACAAAAACACCAAATTAAACATTAAAATCCACTACTAATTGGGTAGTGTTGTGAATATTTAGTTACTGATCATTAGTGAAAACAATAAATTGATAATTAAAAAAAACGTTTGTAAGCCAACATTAGAAAAATTTATTAATATTATGGTCTATAAATTTAGGCCCTGCTATAATTTTATACTAAAATTTCTTAATTTTGTAATCTATAACTTTGAATGTGGTTATACTTGTCTCTGCTCCACCATGAAAATATTAAAATCGTATGTATAAATATTGATGTAAAAATGAACAATTCAGGATTAAAATGTTTTATTCTAATAGTTCAGTTATTAAGTTTTCGAGAAAATTTGCTTTATTTGACTTCTTTTTGTAGATTCAACCTGTTAATTATGGCAGTTACATATAGTTTAGAATTAGGGCTTTTAAAAAGAAAACCATAATTTATTACGTTTCTTTATATTACTAAACATAGTATTTCACGTACCATTATAGTTTGACTCAGACATGCGTATTTGCATTTCAGGGTCATGGAGGAGGACCTCCTACAAATTCAAACAATGACCCACCTGCAGCTTATGACCCACCTTCAGCTCATGACCCACCTGCAGCTTATGACCCACCTGCAGCTAATGACCCCCCTTCATGTTATGACCCGCCGACAGTCTATGAAGACCCTCCTTCAATCAACGACCCACCTGCAGCTCATGACCCACCTTCAAGTTATGACCCGCCGACAGCCCATGGAGATCCTCCTTCAAACAACGACCCACCTGCAGCTCATGACCCTCCTTCAAGTTATGACCCACCGACAGCCCATGGAGATCCTCCTTCAAACAACGACCCACCTGCAGCTCATGACCCACCTGTAGCTTATGACCCACCTACAGCTTATGACCCACCTGCAGCTCATGACCCACCTTCAAGTTATGACCCGCCGACGGCTCATGAATAGCCCCCTTCAAACAATGACCCACCAACCGCTAATTAGGAGCCACTTGTATGTGAATTTCCTCTATAACACTAAAATATAGTTCAGTTTACTATTTCAATATGTATTATTAAATACTGTTCAAAATAATTATTCTCATTGTTGTTAATCAAATAAAAACCAACCTAACTCACCTATAATTCTTTGGACGAAAAAAATAGTTATAATTGAAATACCATGTTCAACCTCAACGTGTTTTAATTTTGAGTGAATTGTTTATTAGACTTAAACTACATACAACTTAAGGAAATTTACTTTAAGTATAATACTTGTATTACATTACTTTAGTCCACCAGTTTAAATCAAAATATAACTCTTTTATATGATATATACTTAAATTATTTCAAAATTTCATAACAGATATTCAGTCTTAAACACCTAGATTGTAATAAAAAAGCAGAAGTATCTTCTGTTTGAAATTAGTTCAATTTTTAGTACATTGTATGTATTTTAGAAAGAAAATTCTTTTAAGTTAAAGAATAATCCAACGACGTAATTCATTGTATTGTATTTAGTCACCAAATCTGTTATGCGAATATTATCCAAATATGTAATAGAAATACAAAGATATTTAGTAAGCGTTATATTTCGTCTGGAACATCACATTTCTGAAAAACTGTTCATGGCCTATTGATAGAATATGTTGTTTGCCTAAAGAAAACAGCAACCTCAAAGATGAAGTCAAAAATATATTAATGTAAATCTCGTATTTATAGTTTTAAATATTATAATAAGAAATATTTTAATACAAAACAGTATGAGCTGTAGGGTCCAAGTATTTTTTTAAGGAATGACTTATTTTTTACAAAAAGTAAGAAAATTATCACCAATTTCAAAAATACCATATACGTTATGTTTTCCTCGTAGTTTTAGTCCAACTGTTTATAAAAAATCCCCTTTTTGCATTGCTGCGTGAAGGGAATCTTTATACTACTATTGTGGTAGTTAGTACTGAATGAGATATCACTGCACACAGTGAAGGAAACAACTGTTAAGTGACATATATAAAATATCTGATAATGTTAGTCTACAAATAAAAGTCTCTGATATGTATTCTACCGATTACTACAATATTTTGTTACTTTCAAATAGTGTAATGTAATGTAATTTTATAAAAAATAAATATTAGCATATAAAATTAATGAAACAACCTAAATACATTTTAATATAATTATGTTTATTCCAATTGAAAAAGAATATAATAGAAATGTAATACGAATTAAAATCTAAAGACTCAGTTTGTAAAATAGCCTTTAATTTATCACTTTTAATTTTTATCATTGCACATAGTGAAGGAAACAACTGTTTAGTGAAATATAGAAAATATATGATAAGGTTAGTCTACGAAAGTCACTGATATTTTTGTTACCGATTACTACAATATTTTGTCACTTTCAAGTAGTGTCATATAATGTAATTTTTATAAAAAATAGATATTAGCATATAAAAATAATAAAAGAACCTAAATACATTTTAATATAATTATGTTTATTCCAACTGAAAAAGAATATAATAAAAAACAATTTTCATTTAATACGAATTAAAACGGAAAGGCTCAGTTTGTGAAATAGCTTTTAATTTACAAAATGAGTTTAATAACGCAATTTCATCACGCACAGTCTAGAAAAATTTGAACATGTGTTTCTCTGTGCGTATATAAACTTTGTTGATGATATATTCCTAAATAGAAGTATGTAATAACGAGCGTTGTCTCAAGAATATGCAAGCCAGCGGACTTTTATTTACAGTAAAATAAGCTGTGGTCAAACGTAGTTGGTTTGCTTATTTAAGTAATGCTTATATGGTAATATGGTGCTTTATTCAATTACTTTTTATATGGTAATATTTATTTTTATTAAAACAAAACTCTTTTTTATGATGGATTTTGAAACTAACATATTACCGTACTCAATTCAAAAATGTAAAACTCAATAACTTTTAGACTGGCCTTGTTTTACTATAACCATATTTTTTTACAATTCAAACGTTTTTCTGAAATCTGTTTCAATTCTACATTTTGCGTAAATGAAAAATGTGTCGCTGCATTAAAACATTTAACTCAAACCCTACAGTATTTTGATTATCATATTTAAAAAATAAATGAAATTACATGCAAATCTCATGTAAAAGAACGTTTTATCAAAGGTACTAACAAAAGATCAGTTACAGTTTGAAATTTGTACTAACTAGTCTTTAGAGCATAGCGAGTGAACAGCGCCACTAATAATCAACTTGACCACTTATTTATTGATCTTGTTATTATGCATCAATTTTTATATTTAATCTTAGCTGTATCCCTTATAGATTCAACGGGCCCTTTATTGTATATAAATCTTTGAACTGTACCTTTGTAGTTATAACAAAATCAATTTATAAAGAATATTAAGTCAGTAAAAAAAAATTACCAAACAATGAAGGATTTTTGCAACATACCCCTTAAGACTAAACTTACTAATACGCAATTTATTCTTCGGTTTTGTTAAAAATTCTCTGTAAAATATCTTTTTTCAACCTGATTTGCATTGAAATTAGTTTACATTCCTTGGAATATAAAGCCTTTTTCTTATTTTTTATAACACGCTTTTGCTAAAAGATAGGGGGAAGCAGTAATATTTTTAATAGCCCTAGATGTTTTTTAATTGGCCTAGGCCTTGGTAAGACCAATGCTTGTTTTTTTTAACACAGTAACAATTAATGTATAGTGTCTTTATTTAACAGGTTTTATTAAAAAGAGTTCAGTTATGTTTAATTATCTTTTATGTTATAGGAAATGGGAAATGTAGATACTTCATAGGTAAATTTGTTGTCCTACGCCTTGATTATCATTAACATTACCATAATATTTATTGCCATGTAGTCCTAATATTGGTTTCTCTATTCTAAATTTGTGTCAATCTTTAATTTAAAATCAATTAAATTTCTTATTAACGTAAAGTCCCCAACCACAAAAATTTTAGTAATCGACTTAATTAGTTTCCATAATTTGTTTCTTATAAATATGTTGCCTATTACATATTTGCTTTGTCATATATTTCAATATGTTTACAAATTCTACCTTTGATAATTTGGGAGTAATTCTTTATTCTTTTTTTTAAGCTCACTCTTCAATGTTCTTTTATTAATCGTACATCTTTGACTCGATGTTTTATTATTTGAGAACATGTTTAAAAATTTTTTTAATCAATTTTATCTATTTTTTAGTTTTAATATGGAAAACAATCAGTGATTGTTTGATCTGTATTAGCTATTTTAAAAAAAATGCTATATAATTTACTGATTTTGCGTAAAACATCCTTTGAAATTTGAAATTTTCTTATAATTTTTATATTAAAGTTTTTGCTTCTGTTTGAAAGCACTGAACATGTCTCAATTTCCAAGTCATAAATGTATTTAGTTCTTCTTAAACCAAGAACCTTTGAATATTTTTTAACTTGTTTCATAACGTCGCATGACAGTATCTCTCAAGAGTCATACATTTGTCAATAGAAAGGTTGCTAACTATGTATTGTAATTTTTATAAATTAAAGGAACTTAGGACATGCTTATTAGTATAAGATTTCTATAATTCAGTTATTATTTTATATTTGGTTTTACCATGTGAAGAAACGATAATGCCAAATTGTTCCTGCATTATATTAATATACTTATTATGCCATAAACCTGCTCTATGTCTGCTTTGCAGC
This sequence comes from Homalodisca vitripennis, assembly GCF_021130785.1. Lineage (NCBI taxonomy): Eukaryota > Metazoa > Arthropoda > Insecta > Hemiptera > Cicadellidae > Homalodisca > Homalodisca vitripennis. The sequence continues at coordinate 133,970,507 of NC_060208.1, forward strand.
AGTGTTAGTTCATAGCAACCCTCAACCGATAAAATATGTTTCCCATACTTTATTTTTTAGTACCTAATTCACTTAGATCCCTTCTATAATTATATACAAAATTTTTTATTCCCTATTACAAATCATTTTGTGCCAATTTTCACATACGCTTCCTTAAACTAAGTATTTTGGTAGCTACTGTACAAAAGTTTAATAGTCATTAGTCAAGTTCAATACAAAATGCGTCCTTCTTTATTGATAACTGTGTATCAGAATCACAAGAAGTGTACGACTTCTCAAGTAAGGTAAATTATTCTATTCATATTTTGACTCTCATGACCTAATGTAAGTTTAAGTTTTTAATAATTTTATTATTATTCAACTAAATCTTAAGATATTAACTCATTGGATATTTAAGTAACTGGATCTTAGACATTTACGTGTTTGTTATTTATTACTTATATTAAAACACTATGCTTTATAAAATGTCTCTAGTTGTATCGATTCTCCATTTTATAGTATTGAACAACTTACATTTTACATTATATTCATAAATTTAGTTTAAACCACTACTTTAATCCATATACACTTGTACGATACGTCTTAGTTTTGTATGACCTTAAAAACACATTTTCTGCTTTGTATTCTTGGTGGAAGTGAGTAGGTTTTAATGGAAAAGACATTTTTCATACTTCTACAATAAATATATATTAAAAGCGCTTTCGCCGGTTAGGGCATCATCAGTTAGATATTGTTTACAGAAAACCATGTGTGTAAAATAGAAAAAAATATGATAAAATATAATAAAATGTAAAACTAATTGTAAAGACCAAAAACTAATAAATTATAAAAGAATTATGTAGAAAAATATGGTTTGCAATTCATAATTCTGGAATGGATTAAATTTTTCACTAATGGTATAAAAATATCACCGAAATTTACGGAAGGTTGGGAAATAAAATTTTCTTTTAAAACTGCCATACATGCACTTTCAATTTTATTTATTTTTGTCCAGGAAGATTCTTTAAACACTACACAAGATGATTCAAAACTTATATGATGATTTTCCTTTACTGCATGTTCAACTAATTTAGATTTTTCAATGTTTTCTTTTTTATAATTATAAATACGAGTTCTTTCCCCTGATTTCCACAGGTCCTGATGTATGGCCTATATATGTCTTGTTGTAACCACAGTCAATTTTATATATCACATTGTTTAACTAATTTAAATTTTTCAATTTTTTCCTTTTTATAATTATAAATATGTTCTTTTACCCTAATTTCCACAGGTTTTGACGTTTGGCTGAAATAGGTCTTGTTGCAACCACAGTCAATTTTATATATCACATTCTTGGTTTCTTCTTATTCATTTTTGGTTTTAATTTTGTTAAGTAGCTTCTTATATTATTTTGTGACTAAAAACAGTGCGGATATTAAATTTATAATTTATCCTACGAATTTTTTATGATGTTCCTTTTACATATGGAATAGTTACAGTAGTTAGATAATTAGGATTGTCTTTTTTTCTTTTTTTGTAATTTGCTTGCAACTTTTGTTTTTAACCTTAGCACGTTCAATAATTGACGGAGGGTAGTTGTTTTTAATCAAAAGTTCTGTACTAAAATATTCTCCTTTAAAACTTTATCTTTGTTATCAGTTACCAAATTATTAATCTTCTTGAACAAACTTTGTACTAATCAAATTTTTACATGTTGAGGATGATTTAAATTATAATTAAGGTAGTGTCCACTTAAAGTCTTCTTGTAAAATAATGTTTTTTAATTGTGTTTTCTTTTGTTTTTGTTATCAACATGTCAAGAAATGGAATTTCACTGTTAACCACATTTTCTATTGTAAATTTTATCGATGGTCTAATTGAATTGATGTGTTTAAAAAATTCGTTGGATGTTTATTTTATTTTCCCGTACACAAAAGACATCACCAACATACCGTAACCAAATTTTGGGTTTAATATTCCAATTTTCAAAAGCAATGTCTTCAAAGTGGTCCATAAATATGTTGCTAATTATTCGGCTGTGAACACCACCCATAGGTAAACCGGATACTTGATTGTAAAATATATCTTTTAACTGAAAATAGTTGTGGCTAACACATATAGTAAGAAGTTCTATTACACAGTTAATAGATAATGTTGTTCTCATACTGAAGCTGTTATCATTAAAAAGTCGTTGTCTAATCAAACACAAAGCTTCAGAGACAGGTACATTTGTAAACAGACTATTTACGTCGTATCTGACCATAATATCGTTGTAATAAATATTAATATTTTTTATTTTATTGATAAAATCTTCTGAATTCTTGATGTAAGAATTAGCTTGTCCAAATAATGGACTAATAATAGGTAACAAAAATTTTAATAACTTTGATACAGGAGAGTCAATGGAACACTTGTAACTTATTGGCCTAAGAGGAATTAAATCTGTGAATTTTTGGTAGTACATAAAAATGTGGTGGCTTTAAATATTAAGGGCTTAATTTTACGATAAGAGGTTTACCTAGTTCATTTTCAAGGTTTTTTAGTGTCTGTTTTATAATATTCTCAACAATGTGATATATAAAATTGACTGTGGTTACAACAAGACATATATCGGCCATACATCAGGACCTGTTGAAATTAGGGTAAAGAACTCGTATTTATAATTATAAAAAAAGAAAACATTGAAAAATCTAAATTAGTTGACATGCAGTAAAGGAAAATCATCATATAAGTTTTGAATAATCTTGTGTAGTGTTTAAAGAATCTTCCTGGACCAAAAGAAATAAAATTGTAAGTGCATGTATGACAGTTTTAAAAGAAAATTGTATTTCCCAACCTTCCGTAAATTTCAGTGATATTTTTATACCATTAGTGAAAAAAGAAATCCAGTTAAAATTTAAGCGTCTATTACAAAAATTTTGTGTCCTAAACGAGTAAAAAACAAGTGAACAATATGGTGATCAGAAATACTCCTATTACTCTTTATTACATTGTGTCCTGCACAGATTATTGCACACCTGAAAGTGTGTATATTAAATAGCGCTTGAGTATCCATTTGACAGATATTACTACATGACTAAAAATTATTATGAAGCCACAGAAAATAGGTTATTGTGGTTTTGTTAGTTTTCCTTGATAGAGAAATGTAAACTAACCAGTTAAAGTATGCTTAAATAGTTTTTGTGATCTGTGGTAATTTAATGCAGTAATGCAAGTACACTGATATCACTTCATAAATAATTGTCCGAAACTAGTGACTACAAATACATACTTTTATTGCATTGGAAATAGTAATTTAACTAAAATATTAGGAACAACTATTAATTTTCGAAAAATTTCTAAATGTTATAAACAAATTTTGCTACACAAAATAAAACTTCTTACACCTTAAATCAAATCCAGAACTATGTATTATGTTATAACTATAAGTTTACCTAACTACTACAAAAGTTATAAATTAAATATCCAAAACCAAATATCTAAAAAGAATAGGGTAGTGATGTAAATATTTATAATCTGATAATTAGCGTAAAGAATAAAATAATTATTTTAATAAACGCTTATAAACCAACATTGTTAAAATTTATTAAAACTATAATCAATGAATTTTGGATGTGCTTTAGTTGCGAATACATTTCTTATTATGGAAATTTTTCACTATGCATATGTTTATACTTGTCTCTGCTCCACAATACTATGCATATACTCGTATTAAAATTATTATTATAAATATTGACATAAGAATCGTAAAATTCTCGATTATAATTTTATATTGCAATAGTTTAGTTATAAAATAACCAAACTCCTTTTGCTCGATTTTAATTCTGTTTCGTTTTATGGCAGTTGCATATGGTTTGGAATTAAGCTTTTCAAAAAGACAAATATTTATTAAGTTTATTTTTATTTTTTAACAGAGTATTTCACGTATAATTATAGTTTGACTCAGACACGCGTATTTGCATTTCAGGCTTATGCAGAAGGACCTCCTACACATTCAAACAAGGACCCACCTGCAGCTTATGTAGGGCCACCTTGAAGATATGACCCTCCGACAGCTCATGAAGAACCACCTTCAACCAATGACCCTCAAATAACTAATTGGACCCAATTAGAAAATTGAACTTCCTCCATAACCTTAAGATATAGTTGAGTGTACTATTGCTAAGTATATATTATTAAATGCTTTTCACAATCATGGTTCTCATTGTTGGTTCTCATGGTTCTAATCAAATAAAAAATAACCTAAAGAACTATTAATTCTCGGGACTAAAAAAAGACTATTAAATTTCATTGAAAAACTATCTTAACGATAATCAATTTTAATGCCACTGCCTTTCCATATAAAACCTATCTTATTTATGTACTAAGTATATATTGGAATATCAGAAAATACTAAAAAAGTTTCATACTACAGCAATATTTAAGCTTCATTTTTAATACTATTATTTTGATGTTTGAAAAGTTATAATCCAATTCTTAAGTATATAGATGGATTTCTAAATAGAATCCACCTTTAGTCTTATTTTAGTTTTTCAAATTAAATATTTATATGTCACCTTAGAAGGACTCTTGTTCCTGACTTCAAACTACGTAATGTGCTGGAACTCGTAAGCCTGAAACTTCTTTCACTAATGATGATATGCAAAGTTTGTAGAAGCACGAATTTCAAGTAGGAATCCTTAAGAGATTTAAAACTTTATTTTTTTCGTGCATTATCATACGAGTCATATTAAATTTTTTTTTTGGATAAAATTACTGCATGATACAAAGCTCAAGAAGACGTGAAATCTTGTGAATTACTCTCTCTGCGGGAACTTTACTAACACTAATCTGTATGAATTGTACAAAAAGAGTTTCTATTATTTAATAATGCTTGTATTATTAACCACAGTCAGACACCGTTTACTAGCTTCTCAATTGATTTTGAATAAAATTCCTAAAACTCCATATTTCCAAATTAAATTTATTTCAATTGGTGTGTTGGATCTACCATAAGATATTTGCTTATTACGGTGTATTTGTGGGTTTACACTTACGGTTTCAATATTTTACAATATGTTGATTCGTTTGAAATTACTCTGAAAGTAAACACACAATATTTTAAATCCTAACTTTAAATATTAAGAACCATAATATATTTTTACGTACATAGTTAGTGCTAGGAGCAATATTTAACGCAGAACAAATTCTTCATTAAGGTATAAGTACGGATCATTCAACTTCATGTACTAATAAATATAGGTAAGTATTAATTCATTTCATAATTATCACTAAAATATTTTATATTTAAAAGATAATAGTACATATCAAAACACACGTTCTACAATTTAAGCAAAAGAAATAAATTAATAAATTTGAATTATACCATTAAAATGCGATACAGCATCGTAATAAAACCGTAATAAACATTAGGATCAACGGATGGTTTATTAAGGATGAATATTTAAAATCACTAATGTGTGACTATTATTGTAGTAACCTAATTGCCATGCCATTTGTAAACAACAACTTTTTCTTTGCTATAAATATTGCAAGTATGACACGTCAGTTAAAACCGTTAAAATATCTAACCTTCATATGCATTGGAAGAGTTTATAGGATTTTAAAATGCTAAATAATAATATAAAATTATTGTGTTATTACAGAATTGATTTTATAAAGTTACTTTCATTTTGTATGCATTTTCGAGTGCGGCTTCCCATGAGTCGCTTAGCCTTTAGTAATCACAGTGCAAGTCCCAGCCACATCAGATGAGTATTTCCCAAGGGCTGCAATATTGGCTTCGTATTATCCTGGGTTTGGTGCGTTTCAGCTTAGAGTTTAACAATATTTATTTTTTTCTAATAATTATGTATTGAAAATACGAGTGTTTAATAAAAATAATGATTTGTACATGTAATATATCCTTATATATATATAAGGATATATATATACAGTATATCTTTTATATATATATATTTCTTGTGTGCGTGTGTATGTTACTGAACTCCTCCTAAACGGGTGGACCGATTTTAATGAAACTTTTTGTGTGTCTTCAGTTGGATCCGAGAATGGTTTAGATTCATAATTCGGTCCAATTTAAATAGTGGAACGCCACGAACGACACGTAATACAAAGTGAACTGATACTTAACAGCTGTGAATATTTTCAGCTGAAGTTCATCAAAGAGGCAGAAACATTTGTTCACATTAAAAATTTAGAAAGTTCATATTTTAAGTTTGTAAAGTGCTTGATCAGTAGTGTAATGCAGATTGCAAAGATTAAGTTTCACCAATTGTTCTACGTAAACATTACAATATTACAACACATCCATAATGTTTTTCTATTTTAATTCCAGGTTTTCCCGACATTTTGTGCTGCTATCAAATTTGTGTGTTGTTTTGTAACATTCTGTAATTATTGTGTGAGTGCTAATTGTTATAATACATTACTCTAATACATTAATAGAGATTAAAGATGTTTAAAGTGCATAAAAAACAATAGTTATTTTTATTGAAGTTATTGAACTCATTTTGCACATTTATTGAAGTGAGTTTATTGGTCGCATAACCTCAAATAACCTAAGTAGCATACAAATCAAAAGGTTGTGTTTCTATGTGTGAATATTGTTAACAGTTTAGATTATCAAGTTTTAAACTAATTGGATTTAAAATCATTTGTTGTAATTTACATTTTTTAATCTGCAGTCAGAATTGGTCACATAAGTTCAAATTAAGTAACTTAGCATACAAATCACATGTGTGAATAACTACTTATTGTTAATAGTGTAGGAATTGGTTTTAAATTAAATTCTGTTGGCCAGTTCGGACATTATACTGTAATTTTAAATTAGTAATTTTATAACAAGTATATTTTTTAAATTTACAACTTAATTTATCGTAATGCTATTTAATGTACAATATTTTTTGTTCATCCTTCAGGAGTGTACATAAACAAATTAGATGGTTTTCCGATAGGGCTGAAGTATAATAAGTGGCCTCCATCACAATCGAATTATTGATATTTCTGAATAGCCTATCCAAACTACTGAATTTCATTATAGTTATTTATTCGGTCAAATTTAATTAAATTTTTAATTATAAATTGTTGTTGATGTTGGAGTGTTTTATATTAGATCCGACAGACTGCGCTACGACACGTAATACAAAGTGAACTGATACTTAACAGCTGTGAATATTTTCAGCTGAAGTTCACCAAAGAGGCAGAAACATTTGTTTACATTTAGATTACGTTATTATAAAGTGCTTGATCAGTAGTCTAATGCAGATTGCAAAGTTAAATTTTCACCAATTTTTCTATGTAAACATTATAATATTACATCACAGCCATACGTTTAATCAATTATAGTCTTGAAAGCATAGAGTAAGCATAAACATATAAAAATAACACCACTTCTTATTTCAATATATGCTGTACTCACTTTGGAGGATAGAGATTATCCAGATATAAAATTGGAAGTTTTAGCTTTTAAGTGAAATTATAAGTAAATTATTAAGTGTTGATCTTGGAAGAATGCGCTACGATCGCAGTTTCAAATGTTTTCTATTTTAATTACAGGTTTTTCCCGACATTTTGTGCTGCTATCAATGTGTTTGTGTTGTTTTATAAGTTTCATGTTTCAAAAGTAAGTACGGCAAATAACATTAAAATATAATAGAATGAAGTTATAAAAAGTGTACTACTTGGCCGCGTTATAAGTTTATAAAGGCCAGCGAACAGGCAAAAAGAAGAAAATAAAAAATAAAACATCGTGTAATTATTGTGTGAGTGCTAAAATTGTAATAGTACATTAATAGAGATTATTGGTCGCATTACCTCAAATAACCTAAGTAGCATACAAATCAAAAGGTTGTGTTTCTATGTATGAATAACTATTGTTAACATTTTAGATAATCAAGTTTTAAACTAATGGATTTCAAATAATTTGTTGTAATTTACATTTTTTATCTGCAGTTAAAATTGGTTAGATAAGTTCAAATTAAGTAGCATACAAATCACATGTGTGAATTAACTATTGTTAATAGTGTAGGAATTGGTTTTAAATTAAATTCTGTTGGCCAGTTCTGATACTATACTGTAATTTTAAATAACTATAACGAAATTCGGTAGTTTAGATAGGCTAATCAGGAATATCAATAGAGGTAATCTAGATATAAAATTGGAAGTACACTTTTAACTGAAAATCGTAAATATTAAGTGTGTAGTGATTGATCAGTTAATTTTAGGTTTATAAACAAATTGTTTTTTTATCTTGGTATGTTTTAAATTGGATCCAGCAGAATGCGCTACGATTGCAGTTTCAAATGTTTTTCTATTTTAATTCCAGGTTTTCATGACAGTTTGTGCTGCTATCAAATTTGTGTGTGTTATTTTGTATCATCGTGTAATTATTGTGTGAGTGCGAATTGTAATATTAAATTAATAGAGAATCACGTGTCAATAACTATTGTTAATAATGTAGGAATTGGTTTTAAATTAAATTCTGTTGGCCAGTTCTGATACTATACTGTAATTTTAAATAACTATAATGAAATTCAGTAGTTTAGATAGGCTAATCAGAAATATCAATAATTCGATTGAGATGGTGGCTGCTTATTATACTTCAGCCTTTAAATAACTATAATTTGGATCGTCATTTTAGTAGTTTAGATAGGCTATTCAGATATATCAATAATTTGATTGTGATGGTGGCCACTTATTGTACTTCAGACCTATAGGGAATACTTCTTTAGTATTTTAGATACCGTAGTCTATGTTGTTATACATTTTTATCTAGAAGTTACTTAATTAAAATTACATATTCAATAAGTTACTCATATTCAATGTGTACTATTATACAGAATTTTATTTTTACAGAAAAATGCCACGTCTTCGTGGAAGAGGACGAATAGTTATTCAATCATGTGATTTATATGCTACTTAATTTGAACTTATGTGACCAAACTGTTAACAATAGTTATTCACACATACAAACACAACCTTTTGATTTGTATGCTACTTAGGTTATGCGACCAATATACTCACTTCGTTCAATAAATTTTCAAAATTAGTTCAATAACTTCAATGAATGACTATAGTATTTTATGTACTTCAAACATCTTCAATCTCTATTAATGTAATATTACAATTAGCACTCACACAATAATTACACGATGTTACAAAACAACACACATATTTGATAGCAGCACAAACTGTCAGGAAAACCTGGAATTAAAATAGAAAACATTTGAAACTGTAGTCTTAGCGCATTCTGCTGGATACACTGTAAAACATTCAAAGATGGTCCACCCATTTAGGAAGAGTTCAGCTTCATACACACGCACACAAGAAATATAAATAAAAAGATAATGAAATTCAGTAGTTTAGATAGACTAATTAGAAATATCAAAAATCTGATTGCGATGTTGGCCGCTTATTATAATTCAGCCTTTAAATAACTATAATCTAATTCAGTCCGTCATTTTAGTTAGTTTACATAGGCTATTCAGAAATATCTATAATTCGATTGTGATGGTGGCCACTTATTATACTTCAGCCCTATATGGAATACTTATTTAGTATTTTAGATAAATTAAATTCTGTTGGCCAGTTCCGATAGTATACTGTAATTTTAATTAACTATAATGAAATTCGGTAGTTTAGATAGACTATTCAGAAATATGAATAATTCGATTGTGATGGTGGCCGCTTATTATACTTCAGCCTTTACATAACTATAATCTAATTCGGATAGTAGTTATATAGGTTATTCAGAAATATCAATAATTCGAAATGTCAATAATATACTTCAGCCCTATCGGAAAATCATCTAATTTGTTTGTGCATACTCCTGAAGGATTTACAAAAAATATTGTACATTCAATGGCATTACGATAAATTAAGTTGTATATTGAAAAAATATACCTGTTATAAAATAGTTTGTTGCAACTTTTTTACCTTCAGATTAAGTAAGTTTTCATTTAAAACATCCTCTACATTTCACATCACTCACGTTATACTCACACACTATCGGTTAGTCGAAGTGTGATTAAATGTACATGTGATGAAGTTAGATATTGTAATAACTTTTTAATATACATTTTTATCAAAACAGCCCAGATTGTTACAGATTAATCAAAGTTTAAAGTATTCGAATTAAAGACGTGTGTACAGGACAACGTCTGTCGGGTCTGCTAGTATATATATATATATATATATATATATATATATATATATATATATATATATATATATATATATAATTTCAATAAACATTGAATCGCAAAACATTGAGATCCGGGTTCGACTCCCGGCGGAGCAAGTACTTTTTGCGATTCAATGTTTATTAAAATTAAATAAGGCTATTGCCATTTATACAATTTAATGTATATATATATATATATATATATATATATATATATATATATATATTTCTTGTGTGCGTGTGTATGGGGCTGAACTCCTCCTAAACGGGTGGACCGATTTTAATGAAACTTTTTGTGTGTCTTTAGTTGGATCCGAGAATGGGTTATATTCATAATTCGGTCGAATTTAAATAGTTTATTTAATTAATTTTTTAATAATAAATTGTTTTTGTTATTGGAGTGTTTTACATTGGATCCGTCATACTGCGCTACGACGTAATACAATGTGAACTCTTACTTAACAGCTGTTAATACTTTCAGCTGAAGTTCATCAAAGAGGCAGAAACATTTGTTTACATTTAAAATTTAGAAAATTGTTATTGTAAAGTGCTTGATTAGTAGTGTAATGCAGATTGCAAAGATGAAGTTTCACCAATTGTTGTATTTAAACATTATAATATTAAAACACAGCCATAATGTTTTTTCTATTTCAATTCCAGGTTGTCCTGACAGTTTGTGCTGCTATCAAACTTGTGTGTTGTTTTGTAACATCTTGTAATTATTGTGCTAATTGCTAATTGTAATAATACATTAATAGAGATTGAAGATGTTTGAAGTGCATAAAAAACTATAGTTATTTATTGAAGTTATTGAACTCATTTTGCAAATTTAATGAAGTGAGTATATTGGTTGCATAACCTCAAATAACCTAAGTAGCATACAAATCAAAAGGTTGTGTTTCTATGTGTGAATAACTATTGTTAACAGTTTAGATAATTAAGTTTTAAACTAATTGGATTAAAAATAATTTCTTGTAATTTACATTTTTAATCTCCAGTCAAAATTGGTCACATAAGTTCAAATTAAGTAGCATACAAATCACATGTGTGAATAACTACTTATTGTTAATAGTGTAGGAATTGGTTTTAAATTAAATTCTGTTGGCCACTTCCGATATTAGGCTATACTGTAATTTTAAATATCTAATTTTATAACAGGTATTTTTTTCAATTTACAACTTAATTTATCGTAATGCCATTGAATGTACAATAATTTTTGTTAATGCTTTAGGAGTATACACAAACAAATTATATGGTTTTCCGATAGGGCTGAAGTATAGTAAGTGGCATCCATAACAATCGAATTATTGATATTTCTGAATAGCCTATCTAAACTACTATCCGAATTAGATTATAGTTATGTAAAGGCTGAAGTATAATAAGCGGCACCCATCACAATCGAATTATTGAGATTTCTGATTAGTCTATCTAAACTACCGAATTACATTGTACTTATTTAAAATTACAGTATAGTGTCGGAACTGGCCAATAGAATTTAATTGATCTAAAATACTAAATAAGTATTTCCTATAGGGCTGAAGTATAATAAAAGGCCACCATCACAATCTAATTTGTTTATGTATACTCCTGACGCATTAACAAATAATATTTTCCTTTAAATGGGATTACGATAAATTAAGTAGTAAATTGAAAAAAAATATTCCTGTTATAAAATAGTTTGTTTCAACTGTTTTACCTTAAGATTAACCCTCCATCGGGCGCTTAAAATTAGAAACACCATCAGGCGCTCACGGAGGTTTCCTCCAGGTTGGCGAATAACGGATATCATAGTCGTTTAAAACTGTTTTTATTTGTTTAAATATTCATACTGATTTAATTACAATATAATATATTCATTTTTAGAAATATAATAAAAATTACACTCTTATGTAATGAATTTTCGAAATAAGAAATTCAAAATCTTAAAAAATGTTATTGTATAATAACAACAGGATTAATTTTAAGGAATAATGCAATTAATTGTAAAAATGTTTAACCTACTTTAAATATGTATGGAAATTAACTTAGTTTTTAACTTCTTACAAAACAACTTACTTCAATTCTTGAGATATTATACAATTGTAATGTCAATTATTGCTCTGAAATAAAAATTTATTCTTCACTAAAAATTTTTTTTTACACACTGCACAAAATTTAAAAAAAATTTTCCTTCTGGTTCTTATAACGGCAATGTTCACTCCATAATCATTACTAAAATGTTCCCTAGCACACTGGTACTGTACTGACAAGTCTCTCGTCTTCATTCTCCATTTCAAAAATTCAAATAAAATATATGGTATAATTTAAAAAGAAACCATCACAGGTCACACATTTAGGCGCACACGGATTATTACAACATAAAAACTAAACACAATAAGGCGCTCACGGAGATTTCGTCCAAGCACTATAAACACACCATCGGGCGCTCACGGAGGAATCGTCCAGTCACGCACGGGAGTAGACCTCATACTGACACATTTTGATAAATAAAAGCGGGAGGGTATTGTTTCGTTTCCCCGATAGATGCTCGTGAAGTACACTGCGGGAAACGACTGCCGACATCAGAAAAGTAGTACTATTTTTAATAATAAAACATACACGGAGGAAAACTCCGTTTAGCGCCCGATGGAGGGTTAAGTAAGTTTAAGTTTTCATTTAAAACATCCTCTACATTTCACAGCACTCATGTTATACTCACATACTATCGGTTGGTCGAAGTGTGATTAAATGTACATATAATGAAGTTATATATTGTAATAACTTTTTAACAGACATTTTAATCAAAACAGCCCAGATTGCTACAGATGAATCAAAGTTAAAAATTTTCGAATTAAAGACGTGTGTACAGGACAACGTCTGTCGGGTCTGCTAGTATATATATATATATATATATATATATATATATATATATATATATATATATATATATATATATTGTTTTCGACATTACTTACCTTTAAAAATATGACCGTAAATATAAAATTTTCAAAACAGTATTTAAATACTAAAAATGTAAATTTTGAAATTTTATCTTTTTAAGCATCTTATACGTGCTGATATTTTCTTTATTTGAGCCAAAAAGTAAACTCTACAATGTCACCAGGTAAATTTTTGACAATAAGAAAATTACAATTGCCGAAAGTAGAAGCTTTAAAACAAAATTACGCTTCTCATACCCTTGTTCCAGTATTTTTAAATTTCCTAGGTTGATAAAACAAAATACACTTAACTATGGTACCAAAAATACTATATAAGTAAGTAAACTAGAAATTTCGTAAGTAGCATTATAACCGATGGAATTTAAAACAAACTTATTTTGTTGGATTTTATAAATAAAAATAAATCAATAAATGTACCAGAATCAACCTGGTTATCCACTAATCCAGGTTTTCTACTTCCGTCCGTGGTTGCAGACGTCAATCCTTAGGAAGATATAACTTGGTCATACTGTGGCCTATGCATTGGTATGGTGAGTACGGGCTGCTGTGAGGGCTGCTACACTTTAACAGTGTATTCAAATTATATCATATAGTTCAAAAATTTAGATAGAAAAGTAAGAACGATACTGGTTAAGAAGCATAGTACATAAATGTAAGCTAATGGAATTATAAGAAATGTTTTTTCAATCAAATATATCAACACAATAAATAACATATGACTAACGTAGCACTGTACAGTCACATTTTTAACTTTGCCGAAAGTTGTTTAGTTTTCTTCATTTGGATAAGTAGCCAATAAGTCATACAAGAAGACTTTCTGAACGAAAGAGGGGTAAATATTGCAAAACAAGAACGAACTAAATATTTATAATTCTAAAACTTACTCCTTCTGACGCTACCCAGAAACCCTCACGATGCATCCACATCGATACAATTAAGTGGTTACCTTGGAAGTAGATTAAGGCTGCCTAACATACCTACTAGTGCTTTACTATTTAGGTTTTTAATAATTACATTTCGTGTAAAAACCACAATCTAACAAAAAATTAGAACAATAAATTCTAACATACATTATTTTATAATTAATTTAAACTGTTGTTGAATTTGTTAAATTAGTCAATCTCAGCATGTCCCAAAGTGTGTTTCAATTTCGAGACAAATATTGCGCACAGGCTTATGTTACTGCATTGGGAAATGCCCTTTCATGTTTTATCGCAAACATATTTCTCAGTAAATTTGAAATTGATGGAAAATAAACAATGGATCGTTTTCTAAGAATCTGGATGCCATACGTGGATGATATATTTGCTGTTGTTGACAAAATGTTCAAGACGCTGTTAATTCGCTAAACTCATTTGAACCTTCTATAAAATTTACAACGTAAAATATAACAAGAAAATAACAATCAACTCCCATTTATAGATTTTTAATTAAAAAGCATACGACTGGAAATTTGGATATGATATATATATATATATATATATATATATATATATATATATCATATTCAATCCACAGGCTTATACATGTCCCTTTATCAACGGGAACTTATAAAAAAGAAGTAAACAAAATTAGAGTAATTGCATTATTTAATGGTTACAAAACTCAAATAATTTACATGATAATAAGTAGGAAATGATCAAAATAATTCTAGAACAACTCTCTTATAGACTAAACGCAGAGAACATGAAAAACTGATCTCTGTTGTTGACAATTTAACTACAGAAATTACTAAAAGTTTTAAAAATCATGCCATTATTATTTTCTCAAATTCCAAAATCAACTAAAAAATATATTAGGAAATCCAAAGAATAAAATTTATGAAATTAGGACAAAGAAAAATTTACACTAAAGGCCTCACAAAAACAAAATATCTTAATCATTGGAGAGTTCGTTCATAAATTAAACAATCCAGGTTATAATTTAATAAAACAATCTGTGTTTCAGTGTTTTAACTGTGGTACCCGAATACATATTAATGATCCAGTGTCACTCAAATGGATGGTTTCCCCTTTCAATATTCAAAAAATACCTTTAAACAAAACTATTATTTTACATTTACAGAGAAGACCTCGATACAGTATACGGATAGCATTAAACGTTTTTTTAGACTATACTACCAATTTCGATCTATTTTATTAATGCTAAATATTAAATAAAATTACATTCGTATATATTTTACAAATTACAACACTCAATAACAGATTTTAAGATAAGTGCCACTCCGACTATATATAGCGTTCTTTAAACAAAACAAAATATAATTTATTCAGTTACCGTACCTTTAAAATTTATATTTGTATTAAATCCATTTAAATCCTTGAACTTTTATATTTTAGATTCAGGGATGTTGTAAAGTATTTATTGTTTTTGAATTCTCAAAGCAATGTTATAAATTATTCAGTGTTAAAACTGCAATTATTAGGTACAGTGTATGAACATTACCAAGTTGGAATCCTTTCTTCGATGGTATTAACTACATGTCTATAAAACGACACTTTTAGTGCTTAATTTGATCATACTTACGCTATAATGAACCAATTATAACACTTTTTCATTCTCAGCAAGACTCTTTGTTTCTAGTCAACTATGAAGGAGCAGTTATCACTATTAGTTACACTAATTAGTTTCCAACAAACAACAATAGGTGCACATGATCATTACAGTTGTAATGATTGTAAAGATTATGATAGGAGATTAATTAGGTAAAACAGTATATAAGTCAACAGCATTCTACAAAGCAGCACAGTGCAGGCAAGTATGGCGTCTTGTAATGTTAGTAAACATAACAATTATTAAAATAAGTAATTTATTAGGGATTACAAACGTATTGAAAGAGGGATCTATCGTTATAGTAGTTTTATTAGTTCTAAATTTTTTAAGTTTTACCTGACGATGTTCACCTCAAGTAAATTTTTTTCCTACAGTAAACTAAACAATTTGTAATAAATTGTATAATAAATGCATAGTAATTGTATGGATCAAAAGTTCGTTGCTACCAAATTATTTAAATATAAAAATCAAAATCATTATAATTGCAATATTTATATAATTTAATATAAAAAGATTGTAATTTCTGTATTGGAGTTGACATTTTTAACTAGGTCGATATTATCAGTAGACTAAAATCAGTTGAACAAGAAATTTTGAATAATGAAACTCAACATATTCCGTTATTTTAATTATAATTTAACTTTACTTGAGAGGACTTCACATTTTAGTTCAAAATTTCTAATATCATCACATTAGAGACGAAAAATTTTATACTTAAAATGTTTTGGTGCTATTAACATACATTTATGAGCTAATAATACTATATTATGTAGTATACATTACTTTTAGTATACGTATAAGTATATTCGATTTTATCAAACCTGTTAATGTGCCAGAAAAGATTTTAATACTTAAATTTATTACGTGTATTAAAGTGTAATTATATCGTAATTATTTTTTTTTATTTAAATTATGACATGTTTATTGGGACATCAATACAAGAACGTGTATCTTTTTATTTACAGAAAATGTTCGCCCTAAACCTGATCTGTGTCTGCTTCGCAGTGGTGTTAGTTCACTGCAACCCTCAACCGGTAAAACACGTCTCTCATCCTCTATTTTTCTAGCACTTTATTCATATAGATTCCCATACTATTATATGTAAAATGTTTCTTTGCTTTTTAGAAATAATTTTGTGCCAATATCCAGATACACTATTTTACACTATGTATGTTGGTAGCTACTGTAAAAATGTTAACTAGAAGTTAGTCAAGTTCAATGCGAAGTTTGTTTTATTTTTTGATAAATTTGTATCAGAATCACAATTAGCGTACAATGTCTTAGGTAAGGTAAATTATTCTATTCACATGTTGCCTTCCAAAACCTAATGTAGGTTCAAGTTGTTAAGAATTTTTTGATTATTCAGATAGACCTTAAAACATTAACACATTGGCTAATGATGTTACACTTTACCTAATAAATTTTTAAACAACTAATGCAATCCATGTGCATTTTCGCTACGTCTCGGGTTTTTGTATTATCTACAAACACCAATTCAGGTTTTTAGATAAAAGTTTCGATTTTGTAGCATATTTTACGACGTACATATAACAATACCCTATAAGTAGCTTTAATTCAGACCAATTTAATCCAAGTAATACGGAGCTGTGCATGTGTAATTATTATTTTATAGATCTGCATATAGCTAGCAACAATTATTGAAGTATGACATGTATGTAAATGTTTCTGTGTATAAAAATGTCATATATATTTTTACATAAAATTAAATTATATAACTTTAAAATTAAGCGTCTCTTACGTAATGCTGTGTCTAATACGAGTCAAAAATAATCAAACAATATGATGATCGGAAATACTCCTATTAATCTTCATTAAATTATGTCCTGCACAGATTATTGGACACCAAATAAATTAAATTGCACTTAAGTATGCATTTGACACAGATTATTAAATCATTGAAAATTATTACTTATATGCCAAAGAAAATAAGTTACTGCGGTTTTGTTCGTAATCGTTTATTAGGAAAAGTAAAAAACACGCTAAAAAGGCTTAGATAGTGTTTAAGATATGGGTGATTGTATTTTCTTAAGTATTGCAAACACATTAATCTCAATATATAATTAATTATTCCAAACTAGTGACTACAAAATAATACTTTATGAAAAAGGAAATATCGGTCTAGGTTAGAATTTATGTAAACAATTTACAATAAATATTAATTTTCAACATCTCTTTTATTGATTGAAACAAGTTGATTAACACAAAATAAAACTTTTTTGATTCTTTTAAAAGCACAATTAATGGGTTAATGAATTAAATTCAGAATTATGTTTTAGGTATTAGCCTTACGAATACTGGTGGCTGTAAACATCGGGTGTTATTTATTTACTCTAACATAAACACAGAATATAATATATTTCTTTTTTTATAACGATAACTTTACCTAATTGCTACAAAAACACCAAATTAAACATTAAAATCCACTACTAATTGGGTAGTGTTGTGAATATTTAGTTACTGATCATTAGTGAAAACAATAAATTGATAATTAAAAAAAACGTTTGTAAGCCAACATTAGAAAAATTTATTAATATTATGGTCTATAAATTTAGGCCCTGCTATAATTTTATACTAAAATTTCTTAATTTTGTAATCTATAACTTTGAATGTGGTTATACTTGTCTCTGCTCCACCATGAAAATATTAAAATCGTATGTATAAATATTGATGTAAAAATGAACAATTCAGGATTAAAATGTTTTATTCTAATAGTTCAGTTATTAAGTTTTCGAGAAAATTTGCTTTATTTGACTTCTTTTTGTAGATTCAACCTGTTAATTATGGCAGTTACATATAGTTTAGAATTAGGGCTTTTAAAAAGAAAACCATAATTTATTACGTTTCTTTATATTACTAAACATAGTATTTCACGTACCATTATAGTTTGACTCAGACATGCGTATTTGCATTTCAGGGTCATGGAGGAGGACCTCCTACAAATTCAAACAATGACCCACCTGCAGCTTATGACCCACCTTCAGCTTATGACCCACCTGCAGCTTATGACCCACCTACAGCTAATGACCTCCCTTCATGTTATGACCCGCCGACAGTCTATGAAGACCCTCTTTCAATCAACGACCCACCTGCAGCTCATGACCCACCTTCAAGTTATGACCCGCCGACAGCCCATGGAGATCCTCCTTCAAACAACGACCCACCTGCAGCTCATGACCCACCTGTAGCTTATGACCCACCTACAGCTTATGACCCACCTGCAGTTTATGACCCACCTGCAGCTCATGACCCTCCTTCAAGTTATGACCCGCCGACAGCCCATGGAGATCCTCCTTCAAACAACGACCCACCTGCAGCTCATGACCCTCCTTCAAGTTATGACCCGCCGACAGCCCATGGAGATCCTCCTTCAAACAACGACCCACCTGCAGCTCATGACCCACCTGTAGCTTATGACCCACCTACAGCTTATGACCCACCTGCAGCTCATGACCCACCTTCAAGTTATGACCCGCCGACGGCTCATGAATAGCCCCCTTCAAACAATGACCCACCAACCGCTAATTAGGAGCCAATTGTATGTGAATTTCCTCTATAACACTAAAACATAGTTCAGTTTACTATTTCAATATATATTATTAAATGCTGTTCAAAATAATGGTTCTCATGGTTGTTAATCAAATAAAAACCAACTTAACTCACCTATAATTCTTTGGACGAAAAACATAGTTATAATTGAAATACCATGTTCAACCTCAATGTGTTTTAATTTTGAGTGAATTGTTTATTAGACTTAAACTACATACAACTTAAGAAAAATAATTTTAGGTATAAGTCTTGTATTAAATTACATTAGTCCACCAGTTTAAATCAAAATATAACTCTATATATGATATATACCCAACTTATTCCAACATTTCAAAACAGACAATAAGTCTTAAACACGTAGATTATTTATAAAATAAGAGTGTTCATACTTTATAATTTGCTGAAGGCACCTACTCTTAAAAAATAACAACAAGTTTCATCCAATGGCTACTGGACTTTAATCGAATATTAGAAAGAAGGTTGGAGTCTAAGTATGAATGCAATAAATCAAGCGTATAATATAAATTTATTGTTATTTGGTAATTTCAAAAAAATTCGAATTGAATTATAATTTACAGGGGTGGAGCAAAAATGAGACACGTTGAAACTGTTATGTGTGTAATTGTATCCCCAAATAGGTTTTATACTCGTTTCATGGAACCTTATTTTATACTGTCAAGAGATTCAAGGCCAATATAATCATTTTTTTACAACATAATTAGGTACAGTTTTAAGGAGAATTTTCTCACTTGCCCCTCAAGTGTAATAAAAAAGCAGAAGTATCTTCTTTTTGAAATTAGTGCAATTTTCAGTACATTGTGTGTATTTTAGAAAGAAAATTCTGTCAAGTTAGAGAATAATCCAACCACGTAATCCATTTTTTTGTATTTGTTCACCACATCTGTTGTGCGAATATTATCCAAATATGTATTAGAAATAGAAAGATATTTCCTAGATGTTGTATTTCGTCTGGAACGTCACATTTGTGAAAAACTGTTCATGTCATATTGATAGAATATTTTGATTGTCTAAAGAAAACAGCAACCTCAAATATGACGTCAAAAATATAATTGATTTAAATCTCGTATTTATAGCTGTAAATAGTATAATATAAAATTATTTTAATACCAAACAGTATGAGGTATAGAGTCCAAGAAGTTTTTTACGGAATGACTAATTTTTTACAAAAAGTAAGTAAATTTTCACCAATTAAAAAAATACCATATACGTTATGTCTTTCTCTTATTTTTTGAAGAACTGTTTAAAAAAAATTATGGTTGCCTGTAAAGTCGGTTTTACGGGCGAAGATTTTACGTGACAACGTCTTTTTCTCGGTAGAATATTTATTGATATGAATATTATTAAACTGCACAATAGGAACAAGGAATTGAATGAAAATAAGAATTGCACAAATTTTAACTATAGAAATATATTTTGTTTACTAAAACATTGTACATAATTTGAAATTAATTAAAATTTGTTATTGTAAATGGTAAAGTTGAATAAAACATTTACTAAAATTGGAATTTGAAATTCTTGCTAAACACAGTTAAATTCTAACTCCGCGCGTGGTGATTGGTCGGTTTAGTTCGTTTGTTTGGTCGCACTGTTATGACAGGTTAGAGGTTATAATTTGTTATTTTAAATGTTTGACTAGCAATACGCGCTGTTTCTTCTCAATCGACTGAATTACGATTGATTGCAGAGTGATTTAAACTAATAATTTACTTAACACTATCAACATTTGTCAATAGTATGACATAACCTATAAACTCAGTTTCTCAACTTTTGTGTCAATCTAACAATTAATCAATCAATCATAGTTTACGATAATGAAATATCAGTGTACAATTAATTACCTTTATTGTTGTACATTTGTCAATAGTATGACATAACCTATAAACTCAGTTTCTCAACTTTTGTGTCAATCTAACAATTAATCAATCAATCATAGTTTACGATAATGAAATATCAGTGTACAATTATTTACCTTTATTGTTGTAGTTGTTGTAAATGACGAATCTAAGCACTCCACATTTTCACGAATAAACATAGTTATCTGCTTTATCCCTTGCGGCGGACCCACAGTTATCTGCTTTATCCCGTGCGGATCCCGTGCGGCGGACCCACTGGACGGGCATCGTAACGTTACCGGGCGTTACACTTTTTCATGAGTGACTCCGAGCCGCAACCTAATTTAAGACGTTGTCACGTCAAAAACCTTTTTGCATGGCTGCGTGAAGGGAATCTTTATACTACTATTCTGGTAGTTAGTAAATCTGAATGAGATATTACTGCACACAGTGAAGGAAACAACTGTTTAGTGAAATATAAAAAATATCTGATAAGGTTAGTCTACAAATGAAAGTCACTGATATTTTTGTTACCGATTACTAAAATATTTTGTTACTTTCAACTAGTGTAATAAAATGTAATTTTATAACAAATTATTAGCATATAAAAATAATGAAACAACCTAAATACATTTTAATATAATTATGTTTATTCCAACTGAAAAAGAACATAATAAATTATCATGTAATATGAATTAAAACGTAAAGACTCAGTTTGTGAAATAGCTTTTAATTTACAAAATGAGTTCAATAACGCAATTGCATCACGCACAGCCTACAAAAAGTGTAACATGTCTTTCTCTGCACGTATATAATCTTTGTTGATGATTTATTCTTAAATAAAATATGTAATAACGAGCGTTGTCTCAAGAATATGCAAGCCAGCGGACTTTTATTTAGAGTAAAATAGGCTGTGTTCAAACGTAGTTGGTTTGCTTATTTAAGTAATGTTTGAATGGTAATATGGTGCTTTGTTCAATTATTTTTATTTGGTAATATTAATTTTTATTAAAAGTAAACTTTCTGTTTATGATAAATTTTGAAACTAACATGCTACTCAATGAAAAACTTTAAAACTCAATAACTTTTATACTGGCCTTGTTTTACAATAACTATTTTTTATTAACAACTGAAAAACGCGAGGAATTCAAACTTTTTTTCTGAAATCTGTTTCAATTATACATTTTGTGTAAATGAAAAATGTGTCGCTGCATTAAATAAATGTAACTCAAATCCTACACTATTTTGATTATAATATTAAAAAAATAAATTAAATTACACGCAAATCTCATGTAAAAGAACGTTTTACCATAGGTACTAACAAAAGATAGTTACAATTTGAAATTTTTACTAACTAATCTTTTGAGCACAGCAAGTGAACGGCGCCACTAATAATCAACTTGACAACTTAATTTATTGATCTTGTTATTATCCATCACTTTTTATATTTAATTTTAGCTGTATCCCTTATAGATTCAACGGGCCCTTTATTGTACTTAAATCTTTGAACTGTACCTTTGTAGTTATAACAAAATCAATTTATAAAGAATATTAAATCAGTAAAAAAAATTACCAAACAATGAAGGATTTTTGAAATATTCCCCTTTAGACTAAACTTACTAATACGCAATTTATTCTTCGGTTTTGTTAAAACTTCTCTGTAAAATATCTTTTTTCAACTTGATTTGCATTGAAATTAGTTTACATTCCTTGGAATATAAAGCCTTTTTCTTATTGTTTATAACACGATTTTGCTAAAAAATTGGGAGGAACAGTAATATTTTTAATAGCCCTAGATGTTTATTAATTGGCCTAGGATTTGGTAAGACCAATGCTTGTTTTTTTTAACACAGTAACAATTAATGTATAGTGTCTTTGTTTAACAGGTTTTATTATAAAGTGTTCAGTTATGTTTATTTATCTATTATTTTATAGCAAATGGGAAATGTAGATACTTCCCAGGTAAATTTGTTGTACGCCTTGATTATCATTACCATTACCATAATATTTATTGCCATGTAGTCCTAATATTGGGTTTTCTATTCTAAATTTGTGTCAATCTTTAATTTAAAATCAATTAAATTTCTTATTAACGTAAAGTCCCCAACCACAAAAATTTTAGTAATCGACTTAATTAGTTTCCATAATTTGTTTCTTATAAATATGTTGCCTATTACATATTTGCTTTGTCATATATTTCAATATGTTTACAAATTATTCTACAAATACCTCATTTTTATTACCTTTCGTAATTCTTTATTCCGTTTTTCAAATTCACACTTCAATATTCTTATATTAATCGTACATATTTGACTCGATGTTTTGTCATTTAAGAACATGTTTTAAATTTTTTTAAATCAATTTTATATATTTTTTTAGTTTTAATATGGAAAACAATATGTGATTGTTTGATCTGTATTAGGTACTAAAAATGTAATATAATTTACTGATTTTGCGAAAAACATCCTTCGAAATTTTAAATTTTCTTATAATTTTTATACTAAATTTTTTGCTTCTTTTTGAAAGCACTGAAGATGTCTCAATTGCCAAGTCATAAATTAATTTAGTTCTTCTTAAACCAAGAACCAATGAATATTTTAAACTTTTTTCATAACGTTGCATGACAGTATCTCTAAAGAATTCTAAATTTGTCAATAGAAAGGTTGCTAACAATGTATTGTAATTTTTATAAATTAAAGGAACTTAAGACATGCTTATTTGTACAATTCATTTAGTTATTTTTTATATTTGGTTTTACCTTGTGAAGAAACGATAATGCCAAAATTGTTCCTGCATTATATTAATATACTTATTATGCCATAAACCTGCTCTATGTCTGCTTTGCAGTAGTGTTAGTTCACAGAAACCCTCAACCGGTAAAACATGTTTTCCATACTTTATTTTTGTAGTACCTTATTCACTTAGATCCCTTCTATAATTATATACCAAATTTTTTATTCCCTATTACAAATAAATTTGTGCCAATTTTCACATACGCTTCCTTAAACTGAGTATTTTGGTAGCTATTGTACAAAAGTTTACTAGTCATTAGTCAAGTTCAATACAAAATGCGTCCTTCTTTATTGATAACTTTGTATCAGAATCACTACAAGTGTACGACTTCTCAAGTAAGGTAAATTATTCTATTCATATTTTGACTCTCATGAACTAATGTAAGTTTAAGTTTTTAATAATTTCATTATTATTCAGCTAAATCTTAAGATATTAACTCATTGGATATTGAAGTAACTGGATCTTATACATTTACGTGGTTGTTATTTATTACTTATAATAAAAAAACTATGCTTTATAAAATGTCTCTGGTTATATCGATTCTCCGTTTTATAGTATTGAACAACTTACATTTTACATTATATTAATAAAACTTAGTTTAAACCACCACTTTAATCCATTTACACTTTTACGATACGTCTTAGAATTGTTTGACCCTAAAAATACATTAGTTCATGTTAAATAAATAAACTTTTTTGATTTTTCTAGTATATACGTATAACGACGTGTATATACCAAAACCCTATAATGAGCTTTAATTCAGAGTTAGGTGTGATTTAAAAGTTGAGCTGTGAATATGTAATTAGTATTTTCTTTTTTGGATATAGCTAGTAACAAATATTGAAGGATGACATGTATGTGCTTTTTCCCGTGTATAAAATTGTTCTACGTATATTTTTCAATAAATGTCTTCTTCTTAAAATTGAAGCGTCTATTACACAATTTTTGTCCTATACGAGTAAAAAACAAGTGAACAATATGATGATCAGAAATACTCCTATTACTCTTCATTACATTGTGTCCTGCACAGATTATTGCACACCTGCCAGTGTGTATATTAAATAGTGCCTTTGACAGATATTATTACATGACTAAAAATTATTATTAAGCCACAGAAAATAGGTTATTGCGGTTTTGTTAGTTTTCCTTGATAGAGAAATGTAAACTAACCAGTTAAAGTATGCTTAAATAGTTTTTGTGATCTGTGGTAATTTATTGCAGTATTGAAAGTACACTGATATCACTTCATACATAATTGTCCGAAACAAGTGACTACAAATACATACTTTTATTGCATTGGAAATAGTAATTTAACTAAAATATTAGGAACAACTATTAATTTTCGAAAAATTTCTAAATGATATAAACAAATTTAGCTACACAAAATAAAACTTTTAACACGTTAAATTAAATCCAGAATTTTATGTATTATGTTATAACTATAGGTTTACCTAACTACTACAAAAACACTAAATTAAATATACAAATCCAAATATCCAAAAAGATTGGGGTAGTGATGTAAATATTTATTATCTGATAATTAGCGTAAAGAATAAAATAATTATTTTAGAAACGGTTATAAACCAACATTGTTAATTTATTAAAACTATAATCAATGCATTTCGGCTGTGCTTTAGCTGCAAATACAATTGTTATTATGGAAAATATTCACTACGTATATGTATATGTTTAATGCAGAAGGAAAATCGAGCAAAAAGATCTTGGATAACTAATAACTTAAGGGGAGAACGTCGCCTATGTTTAATATATGAGAACTTTTACTAACTTCGTGTACCTGCAGTTCTATAACCAGTCAAGATATTACAATACAATTTTTACAGTATGTTCTGGTATGTTAGTAGATGAGCCTGTAGTAGATTGAAACATTTTTAGAGCAATAGAAACAATTTTATTGCAGGTACCAATAAACAAGTAATTTTTTTACCACACTAATTTATGATTTTTATTATTTATTTCAGTAAATATGTAAGATATAGTCATGATTTTACTACCAGATAAGCTAAACAGTACCTTGGGATAGCATACAAAATTTCATCTTTCTAACTTAAACAATAGCTGAGCTACAGGTACATAAGTTCAACAAACACAATTTTCGGAAAACGGCAATTGAAATAAACATAGTAGTTCATCATATGTAAAAAGACCTACAAATAAATTTAGAATGCTCCAGCACCATAGTGGCTGGTCCCTTGGTTCTCTGCATCTTCCAGCTTCCTTTTACATTGTCTTTTCTTCACCCTCATCTCATTTGTAGCCTCTAGACTAGCTTAGAGGAGGTACATTTAATATAGCACATAAATTTTTCGCAACCAGCTAGGCGTACTCCTATGCAACGTAGGCCATAAACAAACCTAGTATTTAGTTTGTAGAGTTTGTTTTTCTTTTCTGATGTGTCTTTTGATACTTTATTAACACAGTTTGTGCATAATAAGACTTGAAACAATACCTTTTCTTTTACTTGAGTCTTCAGAAAATTTTTTAATTGCCAATAGAGTCGTAATGTTTGCATTTACATAAGGTATTGAGAGTACTTAGTGTATTTACATCAACAATAACATTTACAACATTTGATTGATATATGTCTTCAATTTCTTTACTAGGCTTATTCAAATAGGAAAGTTTTTTCTTTGATGCACTTTCAAAACTAGGCCTAGGTTTCCATAACCTAGAGTTGAGCTAATGCTAGACTGAGCAGTTTCATTACTTCTAATGTCTAATGTTGTTTGTTTAGTATATTTATTCCCTCTGAAGGTTCTTCTTTTTAGTATAACTTAGTCATTTAGGCATTTATTCAAACACAAAACTGATTATAACTAATAAGCTCAAACTTCACAACCACTTGAAACTGTTTTGTAAACAAACTACTGCACATAATATATAAACATAAAACTTTCCAAGACTACAATACAGCTGTAGCTGGGTGACAGTACAGTATCTCATAAAACTGCATAGAGTATAAAAATAACACCAGTAAATAAAATATGTATGAGAATGAATACAGAAGTACGAGTTCTGGGACGATTTCTCTACAGAAAATGCGCTAAAACACTTGAACACACAATATATTTTTTATTTTTATCAAGATCTTCCGTGGTTTAAAATACCAAGTGTTATATATTGCCATTTTCAAGAAGAATTCAAGAATTTTTCAGTAAAATAAAACAAAATTCAATATTTTAGCGATGTTCTCCCCTTAAATTTTATAAAATAATTATATAATCCAGAATTTTACGTTTATTATGTCAATATTTATACAAAGTTTTTTATTGCGAATATATGCATAGTATTGTGAAGCAGAGACCCGAATACATATTAACGATCCAGTGTGACTCAAATGGATGTTTCCACTTTTAATATTCAAAAAATACCTTTAAACAAATATATTATATTACATTTACAGAGTAAACCTCGATACTGTATATGGATAGCATTAAACGTTTTTAAGACTATATTACTAATTTCGATCTATTTTATTAATGCTAAACATTAAATAAAATAACATACGTATATATTTTACAAATTAAAACACTCAATAACAGATTTTAAGATAAGTGCCACTCAGATTATATATAGCGTTCTTTAAATAAAACAATGTATTGTTTATTCAGTTACCTTTAACATTTATATTTGTATTAAATCTATTTAAATCATTGAAATTTTAAATTTGACAATCGGGGATGTAGCAAAGTATTTATTGTTTTTGAATTCTCAAAGCAATGTTATAAATTATTCAGTGTTAAAACTGCAATTATTAGGTACAGTGTATGAACATTACCAAGTTGGAATCCTTTCTTCGATGGTATTAACTACATGTCTATAAAACGACACTTTTAGTGCTTAATTTGATCATACTTACGCTATAATGAACCAATTATAACACTTTTTCATTCTCAGCAAGACTCTTTGTTTCTAGTCAACTATGGAGGAGCAGTTATCACTATTAGTTACACTAATTAGTTTCAAACAAACAGACAATAGGTGCACATGATCATTACAGTTGTAAGGATTGTAAAGATTATGATAGGAGATTAATTAGGTAAAACAGTATATAAGTCAACAGCATTCTACAAAGTAGCACAGTGCAGGCAAGTATGGCGTCTTGTAATGTTAGTAAACATAACAATTATTAAAATAAGTAATTTCTTAGGAATTATAAACCTATTGAAAGAGGGTTCTATATTTATAGTATTTTTGTTAGTTCTAAATATTTTAAGTTTTACCTGGCGGTGGTTACCTCAATTCACTTATTTTCCTACAGTAAACTAAACAAGTTATAATATATTGTAGGATAAACTTTTGAAAAATGGAACTAAAAACATTCTGTAATTTTAATTATAATTTAATTTTGCTTTAGAAGACTTGAAATTGTGGTTCTAAATTTCTAATATAATTACATTAGAGACGAAAAA
Organism: Homalodisca vitripennis; assembly: GCF_021130785.1. Classification (NCBI taxonomy): domain Eukaryota; kingdom Metazoa; phylum Arthropoda; class Insecta; order Hemiptera; family Cicadellidae; genus Homalodisca; species Homalodisca vitripennis. The sequence continues at coordinate 133,998,804 of NC_060208.1, forward strand.
TTTCATACTGAAAATGTTTTAGTGCTATTACCATACATTTATGAGCTAATAACACTATATTATGTAGTGTACATTACTTTTAACATATTTATACGTATATTCGATTTTATCAAACCTGTTACGTGCAAGAAAAGATTTTAATACTTAAATTTGTTACGTGTATTAAAGTGTAATTATATTGAATTTTGTTTTTGTTTTTAAATTATGACGTGTTTTTTGGCAGATCAATACAATAACGTGTATCTTTTTATTTACAGAAAATGGTCGCCCTAAACCTGATCTGTATCTGCTTTGCAGTGGTGTTAGTTCACAGCAACCCTCAACCGGTAAAACATGTCTCTCATTCTCTATTTTAGTAGTACTTTATTTATATAGATTCCTATCTTATTATATGTAAAATGTTTGCTTGATTATTACAAATAATTTTGTGCCAATTTCCAGATACACTATTTTACGCTTCGTATGTTGGTAGCTACTGTATAAAAGTTAACTAGAAGTCAGTCCAGTTCAATACAAGGTTTGTTTTCTTTATTGATAAATTTGTATCAGAATCACAATTAATTAGCGTACAACGTCTCAGGTAAGGTAAGATATTATTCTATTCATATTTTGCCTTCCATACCCTCATGTAGGTTCAAGTTGTTAAGAATTGTATGATTATTCAGATAGATCTTAAAAAATTAACACATATCTAATAAAATTACACTTTACCTACTAACAACTAATGCAATCTATGTGCATTTTCACTCCGGCTCGGTTTTTTGTAGTATCTACAAACACCAAGTCAGGTTAAATAGATAGAATTTTTGATTTTGTATCATATTTTACGTCATACATATAATAATACCCAAATAATTAGCTTTAATTCAGAGCAATTTAATCCGAGAAATGCTGAGCTGTGCATGTGTAATTATTATTTTATAGATCTGCATATAGCTAGCAACAATTATTGAAGTATGACATGTATGTAAATGTTTCTGTGTAAATAATGACCTATATGTTTTTACATAAAATTAAATTATATAACTTTAAAATTAATCGTCTATTACGCAATTCTGTGTCCAATACGAGTCACGGAAAAAAGAAATAAGAAGAATAAGAATAAGAAAAAGAAAATAAAACTTTTCTGATTCTTTAAAAATCACAAATTGGTTAATGCATTAAATTCAGAATTATGTTTTAGATATTAGCCTTACGAATAATGGTGGCTGTAAAAATCGGGTGTTATTTACTTACTCTATCGTAAACACAGAATATAATATATTTCTTCTTTTTTATAACGATAATTTTACCTAATTGCTACAAAAACACCAAATTAAACATTCAAATTCAGAACTAATAGGGTATTGGTGTGAATATTTTAGTTTTTCAGTTTTTATAATGTGGTTATACTTGTCTCTACTCCACCATGGTATGCAATCATTAAAATCTTATGTATAAATATTGATATAAAAAACGCACAATTCAGGATTAATTTTTTTTATTCCAATAGTAAGTTCATTTATTAAGTATCCCAGAAAATTACGTTTCTTTATATTACTAAACAGAGTATTTCACGTACCATAGTAGTTTGACTCAGACATGCGTATTTACATTTCAGGGTCATGGAGGAGGACCTCCTACAAAGTCAAACTATGACCCACCTGCAGCTCATGACCCACCTTCAGCTTATGACCCACCTGCAGTTTATGACCCACCTGCAGCTCATGACCCTCCTTCAAGTTATGACCCGCCGACAGCCCATGGAGATCCTCCTTCAAACAACGACCCACCTGCAGCTCATGACCCTCCTTCAAGTTATGACCCGCCGACAGCCCATGGAGATCCTCCTTCAAACAACGACCCACCTGCAGCTCATGACCCACCTGTAGCTTATGACCCACCTACAGCTTATGACCCACCTGCAGCTCATGACCCACCTTCAAGTTATGACCCGCCGACGGCTCATGAATAGCCCCCTTCAAACAATGACCCACCAACCGCTAATTAGGAGCCACTTGTATGTGAATTTCCTCTATAACACTAAAATATAGTTCAGTTTACTATTTCAATATATATTATTAAATGCTGTTGAAAATAATGGTTCTCATGGTTGTTAATCAAATAAAAACCAACTTAACTCACCTATAATTCTTTGGACGAAAAAAATAGTTATAATTGAAATACCATGTTCAACCTCAATGTGTTTTAATTTTGAGTGAATTGTTTATTAGACTTAAACTACATACAACTTAAGAAAAATAATTTTAGGTATAAGTCTTGTATTAAATTACATTAGTCCACCAGTTTAAATCAAAATATAACTCTATATACGATATTTACCCAACTTATTTCAACATTTCAAAACAGACAATAAGTCTTAAACACCTAGATTGTTTGTAAAATAAGAGTGTTCATACTTTATAATTTGCTGAAGGCACCTACTCTTAAAAAATAACAACAACAAGTTTCATCCAATGGCTACTGGACTTTAATCGAATATTAGAAAGAAGGTTTTAGTCTAAGTATGAATGCAATAAATCAAGCGTATAATATAAATTTATTGTTATTTGGTAATTTCAAAAAAATTCGAATTGAATTATAATTTACAAGGGTGGAGCAAAAATGAGACACGTTGAAACTGTTATGTGTGTAATTGTATCCCCAAACTATGACCCACCTGCAGTTCATGACCCACTTTCAGCTTATGACCCACCTGCAGCTCATGACCCTCCTTCAAGTTATGACCCGCCGACAGCCCATGGAGAGCCTCCTTCCAACAACGACCCACCTGCAGCTCATGACCCACCTTCAGCTTATGACCCACCTGCAGCTTATGACCCACCTGCAGCTCATGACCCTCCTTCAAGTTATGACCCGCCGAAAGCCCATGGAGATCCTCCTTCAAACAAACAACGACCCACCTGCAGCTCATGACCCACCTGTAGCTTATGACCCACCTACAGCTTATGACCCACCTGCAGCTCATGACCCACCTTCAAGTTATGACCCGCCGACAGCCCATGGAGATCCTCCTTCAAACAACGACCCACCTGCAGCTCATGACCCACCTTCAAGTTATGACCCGCCGACGGCTCATGAATAGCCCCCTTCAAACAATGACCCACCAACCGCTAATTAGGAGCCACTTGTATGTGAATTTCCTCTATAACACTAAAATATAGTTCAGTTTACTATTTCAATATATATTATTAAATGCTGTTGAAAATAATGGTTCTCATGGTTGTTAATCAAATAAAAACCAACTTAACTCACCTATAATTCTTTGGACGAAAAAAATAGTTATAATTGAAATACCATGTTCAACCTCAATGTGTTTTAATTTTGAGTGAATTGTTTATTAGACTTAAACTACATACAACTTAAGAAAAATAATTTTAGGTATAAGTCTTGTATTAAATTACATTAGTCCACCAGTTTAAATCAAAATATAACTCTATATTTACCCAACTTATTTACCCAACATTTCAAAACAGACAATAAGTCTTAAACACCTAGATTGTTTGTAAAAATACTTTATAATTTGCTGAAGGCACCTGAAGGCACCTACTAACAACAACAAGTTTCATCCAATGGCTACTGGACTTTAATCGAATATTAGAAAGAAGGTTTTAGTCTAAGTATGAATGCAATAAATCAAGCGTATAATATAAATTTATTGTTATTTGGTAATTTCAAAAAAATTCGAATTGAATTATAATTTACAAGGGTGGAGCAAAAATGAGACACGTTGAAACTGTTATGTGTGTAAATTGTATCCCCAAACTATGACCCACCTGCAGTTCATGTCCCACTTTCAGCTTATGACCCACCTGCAGCTCATGACCCTCCTTCAAGTTATGACCCGCCGACAGCCCATGGAGAGCCTCCTTCCAACAACGACCCACCTGCAGCTCATGACCCACCTTCAGCTTATGACCCACCTGCAGCTTATGACCCACCTGCAGCTCATGACCCTCCTTCAAGTTATGACCCGCCGAAAGCCCATGGAGATCCTCCTTCAAACAAACAACGACCCACCTGCAGCTCATGACCCACCTGTAGCTTATGACCCACCTACAGCTTATGACCCACCTGCAGCTCATGACCCACCTTCAAGTTATGACCCACCGACGGCTCATGAATAGCCCCCTTCAAACAATGACCCACCAACCGCTAATTAGGAGCCAATTGTATGTGAATTTCCTCTATAACACTAAAACATAGTTCAGTTTACTATTTCAATATATATTATTAAATGCTGTTTAAAATAATGGTTCTCATTGTTGTTAATCAAATAAAAACCAACCGAAATCACTTTTAATTATCTGCACAAAAAATAATTATAATTTAAATACTTTGTCCTCAATCTGTTTTAAATTTTAGTGAATTGGTTTTTAGACTTAAACTACATACAACTTAAGAAAATTAACTTTCATTATAATATATTTTTAAAATTACTTTAGTTCACCAGTTTAAATCAAAATATAACTCTATACATAATATATACCCAACTTATTTCAATATTTCAAAACAGGCAATCAGTCTTAAACACTTAGATTGTTTATAAAATAAGTGTGTTCATACTTTATAATTTTCGAAGGCACCTACTCTTAAAAATAACAAGTTTCATCCAATGTCTACTGGACTTTAATCGAATATTAGAAAGAAGGTTTGAGTCTAAGTATGAATGCCATAAATCAAGGGAATAATATAAATTTATATTTGGTAGTTTCAACAAAATTTGAATTAAATTACAATTTACACATAAATTTAACAAGGATGGAGCACAAATGAAACACGTTGAATCTGTTGTGTCTGTAATTGTGTCCCCAAGTAGGTTTTATACACATTTCACGGAACTATATTTTATACTGTCATGAGATTTAACACCAACATAATCCTTGTTTTACTAAATAAATAGGTACAATTTTAAGTTAACATTTCTCACTCCCCCCTCAAGTGTAATAAAAAAGCAGAAGTATCTTCTATTTGAAATTAGTGCGCTTTTTAGTACATCGTATGTATTTTAGAAAGAACATTCTTTTAAGTTAAAGAATAATCTAACCACGATATCCTTTGTTTTTATTTGCTCACCAAATCTTTCTAGGGAATATTATCAAAATATGTAATACAAATACAAAGACATTTAATGTATGTTGTATTACGTCTAAAACGCCACATTGCTGAAAAACTGTCTATGGCCTATTCATAGAATATGTTGTTTACTGAAGAAAACAGAAGAAAACAGCAACCTCAAAGATTACGTCAAAAATATAATGATTTAAATCTCGTATTTATAGTTTTAAATAGTATAATATAAAATATTTCAATACCAAACAGTATGAGGTGTAGGGTCCATTTTTCTTGTATGGAATGACCCAGTTTTTACTTACTAAAAAGTAAGTAAACTTTCACCAATTTCAAAAATACCATATACGTTGTGTTTTTCTCTAATTTTTTGTAGAACTGTTTATAAAAAAACCCTTTTTAAATGGCTGCGTGAAGGGAATCTTTATACTACCTATGGTATATATAAATTAATCATTATACTGAACTGTAAAAGATCAGTTACAGTTTGAAATTTGTACTAACTAGTCTTTTGAGCATAGCGAGTGAATGACGCCACTAATAATCAACTTGACCACTTAATTTATTGATCTTGTTATTACGCATCACTTTTTATATTTAATTTTAGCTGTACCTCTTATAGATTCAACGGGCCCTTTATTGTACTTAAATCTTTGAACTGTACCTTTGTAGTTATCACAAAATCTATTTACAAAGAATATTACATCAGTAAAAGAAGTTGACAAACGACGATTATAGTTCATATATAGTATGTGTTCTTTATCTTGTTTTGGTTAATAATAATCTGGATTCAAAATATTTTGTAATATTTCACTATAGATTTACTAATACACAATTTATTCTTCGGTTTAACACGTCTCTGAGAAATATCTTATTCAGCCTGGTTTGCATTGGAAGTCATTTAAATTCTTTGGAATATATAGCCTTTTTTATTTTAATGTTTTAAATTAGTATTAAACTAATAATAAATTTTTTAAGCTTGCATTGTAAAATATATAAAGATTCATTAACACTTAATAACATTTAAATATATTTTCGATTAACTGTATTTAGAATAATAAGTTTTGTCATTTTTATTGAGAAACTATTGGTAAAATCTTAAAAACTTCCAACTGTAATACATTATATACTCTTATGTTTACCTAATTATGGATGAGCTTTTGGTATTTTCACGTAGCATAAACTGCATAAATCAAACTGTAATATTTTTTTCTTTATATTATCTCAAGCTTTTCATCTAGTATCTTATTCTGGCAATTTAATACATGACCCAACATCTATATGTTAGTGTTGGTTTAATTTTTAAATTTATCTCATTCAGATCACGTATTTCGTTGGTAATTTTTTTCAAGGATTAATTCCTTGAAACTGGATTTAATTGTATGAAAACTAAAAATATCAGATTAAAATTGAAAACACAGTAAAGAATAAATTTTCGGGGCTTTTTATTTGGGTTTTCAAACTGACATTTCAATATAAGATGACTCGATATTTTGTCATTTAATAACATTTTTTAAATTATTTTTGTAAATTTTATCTATTTACTTGGGGTTTTAATATGGAGAAATATCAGTGATTATTTTATCTGTATTAACTATTAAACAGATTTTCCATAATTTTCTCGTTTTTGTGTAAAATATCCTTTGAATTTTAAAATCTAAGTTAAATTTTTGACGCCTTTTAGAAAGAATTAAACATGTCTCAATTGCCAAGTCACAAATTTATTTAATACTTTTTAAACAAAAAAGCTTTGGACATTTATGAACTTTTTTCATAATGATGCATGACAGTATCTTTCAAAAGTCATACATTTGTTAAGAGAAAGGTTGCTAACAATGTATTGTAATTTTTCTGAATTGAAGAAACTTAGAACATGCTCATTAGTATGAGATTTCTATTACTCAGTTAGTTTTTTTACACATATGATTTTACCTTGTCAAGAAACGACGATGCCCAAATCGTTCCTGCATTGTGTTAATATACATTTTGTAATTGGAGCAGCTATACAATGAAGCTGTAACTATTAATTTACCAATTTAGTACAAAAACCAGAACCCCTTATATGCTACCTATCATCTTTCAACAAGTGAAGAAACTTCTAGGAAGTTTACCATAAAATTTGTATTTGAAAGTTCTAATAATGTAATACGAGATAGGAGGACGCTACATCACGTGTCGCGTTACAGCTTTGCTTAAGTTGCCTACAAAATTTCAACTTTTTAATTAATTTCATCTTACATAAACATAGGCATAGAGTCATGTAGAACAGAAATTGGCAAAACAGTGTCGTGGATCCTAATTCTATGGTTAGATCTCCACAACAATAGAACACAGTCCCTTACATATAGTAATGAAGTTTCTTCGAAAACTTAAAGTGTACGAGTGAAACCTTTCTCGTGGTATCTTGTAAGGTGATACATTAGAATTTTCTTAGGTTGTATATTTGTAAAGGGAGGGTACTAAATCACAATTTGTCTCCAACTTTTTACAATAAATTTCCAGTTTGTAAGTAAAACTAGCTAATAATCAGATCTAATATGAAAGTATTTATTTTGCGGGAAAAGTAGTTTATTCTCTATTTTATTTCTTCATTGCCATTATAGTTACATATAAGGCCAATGTAAAAATCTTTACCTCCGTAAATCATAATCACACAGAATGACATACACTTTTGTTACAATCTGTGTTGCTAGTATAACAATTAAGGCTATGGAAGTAACTTGTATCCCATCAGCGGTCTGTGCAGTTTAAGTGTGTATTATGGTATTATTTGTGCTTTATTCGAGTTTTTAACAACAAGATGCCATTTATAGTTCCAAATTAATCCTGCACATATATTGTTTTAGTCTAAGGTTATGCTAATGGAAATAGTTGTGCAGCCAAACGTAAATATGAAAGACGGTTTCTAAATAGACGAAGACCGATTCACGTAATATTAGCATCGGTTTTCCATAACTTAAGAACAAATGGATCCTTACAAACCGTTAATTGTTCGATAACACATACTGTAATACAGCCTGTACGCGAGCAAGATAATATAATTCACATGTTACAACGCAGTCCTCAACTGAGCACTCACAGATTTTTAAATATATGAAACATATTTCGTAGTACAGTTTGGAGAACATTGAAAGAAAGAAACTTTTATCTATATCTCTTATAAAGAGTTCAAAATGTTCATCCAGGTGATAAGGCATTAAGATTACAATTTTGTTCATTGGAGTTAGAAAATAGAAATAATGTAAGTTGTCTTTGATTCACGGACGAACCAGTTAATTAAAAAAATAATTATTAAGCCTAATTTTAAAGGCTTGTGAACTACTTAAGAACGACCAATATACTATCAGAAAAGCTACTCGTGGTTTCATCAAACTCACTATACTGTCCATAATTTATCAATTGTTTAATTTGAACAGCATTTATAATATATGTAAATCGGAATAAAATATTAGTAACGATCAGCAATTAAAATGTTTTAATTTTACGATGAAAGTTCATTTAATAAACCGATATTACATGTTATGTTTTATTTTTCGCATGTTTTGATTTAATTAAGTACTATTTTCTTAAACTTTTTGTTGGTTTATTATTAGCCTATGTTTTATTAATCTCTTTGGAATATCATTATCTTTAAGTTTTGGTTATACATATTTTGTGTTTATTACTCATTAAATTAATTTAATTTACTTAAAATCTAAAGAAAACATGACTTTTGAGATCGAATTTTGAGTATGTTGTTTAATTTCTCAAAAATGGGTGGTCTTACACGTCTGGGACGTATTTTATTCGGTTTTTTTTAAGTTCATTTACATTATTTCCAAGAAATTTAATAATTTTCTTTACGCAATTCAAAAATTTGTTTCAATTTATTTCCCTCCTTTCCTAGAAAATCTGGCGAAATTTTTTGCTAGCCGTAGCTTGCTATCAAATCGTTTCCGGACATACATTTCAATAAAACCTTTCCATTATTTTGATAAGAGCAAACTACCTGAGAAGTTTATCGGGTTACTCGTGGGACTGATGCTTTGGTAAGCTTCTTATTCTGATGCTTCACAGTCTCAAATAACCTGTTTAGTAACCAAACAATAGGTCATAAAGTCTTCCAACCACTTAAGATTTATCTACCAGATAAAGCTGTTAATTATGGATACCTGTTAACAATGCCACTTTTTAACGACTTCTCGGTAAAGGTATGGCTAAATTGTGCCAATTACACTTTAATGATCATCCGAAAATAGATTTGTATTCTCCAATTGTCTTTTATTCAGACCTAATCACTGATAAATAATACATCTACAGACACTTACCTATCTCCCTCTTAACAGATCTCTTTAGTCAGTCCTTAGGATTTCCTGGCTCTATTTATTTGCCATATTTATATCCGTTATTCAATTTCTCATCAAATACAAAACCATTTACAAAAGGTCTCGGTTCAATCAAGGACTCATCAACAGCGGACTTTATCTAAAAGCAGTGATAGCAGGTATGCTTAAATTTAGTTTCCAAATTAATATTGCCAGAGAAAGTATCTATAAATAATTTTCCCTATGTAAGCGAGCAATAAAACCTTAAGAGTAGTCAATAGTCAATTTTTTATTGCGGAGACAAAATACATTTGTATAGCAAACGTCAAATATGTTAAAATTTGGACATACATACCACATCGAGCTCTCATTCAGACATACATTTGATCATTCATTCCACGTTCATCCATCACCAATAATTCCCACTTCGTTCGAGAGTCAGTCTTGTTATTGTGTGGTCTCCCAGTCATATTCCAGAAACTCTTTTACATTGTAAAATGCATTTTACGCTTAAAAGCGTTTTAATCGAGTTTTTAATGCCTTGAGCGTAGAGGCTTTTCTTAATTCATTAGGCAATCTGTTAATAAAATGAACCCCTGCCTGTGAAGGCAAGCGTTCATAAACCACCGTCCTGTGTCTCCCAGTTCGGTAGTTGTCTCTGCCTCCAGTCCCGTACGAATGAATGTCTCGGCCCGTAATCAAGGCACATTTAGACATACAATACAACGTTGTTTCTAAAATGTAGAGGCTAGGCAGAGTTAACAGTTGCAGCCTTTTAAAAGTTGACCTGCACGACTCTCTAAACTTCAATTTTGCAATGGTGCGGATCGCTCGCTTCTGTAACTTAAACACTCTTGAAAATTAGTTACTTGCACAGGCACCCCACATACCAATCCGTAAGTGAGGTGTAGATAAATCAAGCCATAATACGCCGTTATCAGAACTTGACTTGGGCAGTATTTGGCTAGACACCTCAGAACATAAATTCCTAAGGCTAATTTTGAGCAAATGTGATCGATGTGAACATTCCATGTCAAACCTTGATCAAGGTAAATTCCAAGGAATTTTGAGGAATAGACTTCTTCTAGTATTGTATCCGCTAACATAACTCTAGGTCCATCCTCAAAGTCTACTGGGTTTAAAGAGAAATTTAAAACGTTAGATTTAGATGAATTTGTATTTAAATTGAGGCTATACAAATGTTGGACACAATTGTTCATTCCAACAAATGCGTTTTGTTCCAAATCTGATTTCGATGATTCGTTATAAGAAAGAGTCGTATCATCAGCATACTGCACGATTTTACCGTGTGGCAGTGATGATTTTATGTCATTAACATAAAGCAGGAAGAGAATTGGACTGAGAATGGATCCTTGAGGAACTCCGTAACTCATATTCACAGAATTTGAAATGTGATTAGAAATTTGGACAACTTGAGTTCTATGACTTAGGAATGAACTAAGCCATGTGAGAGGCACGCCTCGAATGCCATGTGATTCCAGTCTGTCAAGCAGTGTAATATGGTCAACACAATCGAAAGCTTTAGATAAATCGAGAAACACTTGAAGTGTGATTTCGACTTTCCAATCCCTCTACAATGATATCGACAAGACCCACAATTGCATCTATTGCCGATTTCCCCTTTCTGAATCCAAATTGGTCATTTGAGAGCTGATTGTGTTTATTCAGAAATTGAAGCATTCGCACTAAAAACAACTTTTCAAATGTTTTGCTTAAAATAGGCAAAATAGAGACAGGCCGATAGTTATTCATGAGTGTAGGGTCGTCTTTTTTTAAGATAGGGGTTACTATTGACATCTTCAGGAGTGAGGGAAAAACTCCCAATTGAAATTAGGAATTTATGAAGGCGGTCAGAGGTCTCACAATATGCTTCGAGCATTTATTTATGATCCTCATTGAGTTTGAATTAAGATCATTCGATTTTTTGGCTGGGAGCTGCTGAATAATACTGACGAGCTCTTTCTCGTCGACCGGTGCCAAGCCCATAGAGGCTGATGGAATTTGTCTTCTCGTGGAGTTTGCTAGAGGAGCCGATGGCCGAGGGCCTTGGTCACAAGCCACGGTTGCAAAAAACTTGTTACACTCGTTAGCCACCTCATTTTCATCATCCAAAAGCCGATCTCCAATTTTGATCTGGACTATTTTTGAAGGATTTGATTTATTGTTAATGATGCCCCAAATAGTTTTACAAATGTTTTTTAAAGATATAATCGCTTTTGAGACATCATATGCTTTTGCTGCATGGATCACCTTTTTATAAATCGTTTTATATTTCCGGAAAAATGTTTTTAAATTGTCATCTTGTGTTTGTTTATAAATTTCAGAGTAACTAAAGAGTAACTTAAGTTTTTCTCTTGAGATCAGAATTCCTTTAGTGATCCACTTATTGTTTGTAATTTTTTGACCAATTTTGATGGTTCTTTTTGGACAACATAGATCTAAATAAAAGTTTAAATAACAGTTAAAAGTTTCAAACTGTTGCTCAACTGGTTTGGATAAATTTAGAAAGTCCCACTTTTCTTTCGAAAGGAAGGAGTTGAGGAGAGCGAGATTTTCTGGCCTTGTGTCACTTACGGTTTTGGAAATTTTGGGCTCCCTTATGAATTTTGTTCCACTAATTACGGCCTCTTGGCCATAGTGGTCAGAAATCGCTGTATTCACCACAGACACTGCGACATTAGGAAGGTTGGAGATAACATTGCCAATAGCCGATTTTGTCGTTGCTGTCACTCTTGTTGGGGTCTTGATGAGCAACTCGAGGTCAAATGACCTTAATAAATCTGCTAATCGTTTTGTGGTTTGCTGGTTATTGTAATAGACGTTTATATTAAAATCGCCCATCAGGATGTAGTCAAGGTGATGATTCGTCAGGTCCGTTAGTAAGGCTTCTAATTTTGTAAAAAACATGTTTTCGTTTCCACTGGGAGACCTGTAGATGCCAATGACAATTGATTTTGAATTTTGGGTTTTAAGTTTAATTCCGACTGCTTCAAAATGTTTCTCGTCTGTTTCTTGAATAGGAAAAGTTTTTGAAATTAAATTTTGTTTAAAAAATATTGCGACCCCGCCTGCTTTGAAGTGATTACGACAGTACGAGTTCGCCAATTTAAAATTTGGAATTTTATATTGCTCAATGTGTTTACTGTTGAACCCGTTTTCGGTTACAACAAGTACATCTGTGTTCAGATCTTCACATATGAGCTGAAGTGCATCCAGTTTGTTGGTTACGAATTGAGCGTTTTGGTGAAGCAGCAATGAAATTTTGAATGGAACTTTTGCAATATTTTTTTGTTTTTGTTTTGATATATTCAATTCTGCCTGTCAATCCGAAGTGGGGGCCTTAAAAAAGTATGGCGTTCCGTCGATCGAGAGTCAGTCTGTTGTTGACTTGGTGTCGTTTGGAGGCTGGAAGTCTCTGGTTGATCGGAGGATCTGACGGCGACGGCATACGTCTCATGGCGTAAGGTTATTGGTCCGGAGAGGTTCATACAGGTAACGGCAACTGCAGCTCGGCGACAGGTTTTGGAAGTCGAGTGGAAACCAGGCGTAGTTTTCTCGCAGATACAGCGATCATACCGCTGAGTACTCGTTTTCCCAACTGATTGAGATGTTGGCCGTGTTGAGTAAACAATCGCCTACCCAACATCGTCACGTCCACCATTGAAGCTCCCACCTTCTCGAGACACTCATGTAGCGTCATATTAATTCGCCTCACTTCTCTGTTAATGTATGAGTCCCAATGGTCTTGATGGCGATGAAACATGGAAACCACAATGACATTAGTGTGGTTGTGCCTCATAATAAAGTTCTTCATCTGGCCTACGAGAACTCTAGCAGGTCGATTATTTCTTGGGATGATGTCTGAGAGGTCGTTGGCACCAGCCATAATAACGATCGCTCATCTTTTGTAAAGTCTTTTGTCATACTATGAGCATTTTCCAAGACATGGCTCAAAGACGCTCCTGAGCACGCATTGATGAATACTTCACATCTCGAGGAAACTTTTGGTTCTAACAGGTGAAATATATTTTTCCCATGGCTGTCAGCGAAGATATGAAGTTTATGTGGTATTTCCGTGGCCTTTTCCTTATCAGACTTATTTAATGTTTGGTACTTTTGTGTTTTGTCGATATACTTATTTTGCTTCTTTGTTTTCCTTTTCTTTTTCTTACTTTTTTTAATCTCCACAAAATCTTCAGTGTCCGAGATATGTCCAGAAAACAACGAGAAACCGTTGCTTAAGGGTAGAGGTGAATGAAGTAATAATAATAATAATAATAATATAACTTTATTGCGGTAACAATAATAAAATTGCATACAAACGTCACAGAATATTTAAATAATAAAAAGGTAGGCCTACACTTCATTCACTCACGTACACAGTCACATGTTTCTCTCATTCACTCTCATCTTCATTCTCACCAGACAATCCTGCCACTGCCACACCAGAACCAGAGGATTGATCGTGTTAGTTTTGAATTTCGTCCCAGCGGCTCTCCATAAACTCGTCAACTGAGTAAAACACCCTCGACACCAAAAGGTGTCTTAGTCGAGTTTTAATTTTTTTTTGGTCATTCAATTGTTTGATCTCTTCAGGGAGCTTATTGATTAGCTTGACACCAACCTCAGACGGTAAATGTTCGAATGCTGCAGTTCTGTGTTGTTGAATGCGGAAGTTGTCCCTGCCTCTAGTCCCATACTGGTGAACGTCCCTGCCTTGAACCAAGTTACACTTAGAACGGCAGTACAGGACAACCTCCAGGATATAGAGACAGGGCAAAGTCAGCAATCCAAGCTCCCTGAAGGTGTTTTTGCATGAATCTCTGAAGTTCAATTATGAAATGATTCGGACAGCTTTCTTTTGACTTCTAAATACACGTTCGAATTTGTATTTAGAACAGCTGCCCCACAGTCTCAAACCGTATGTCAGATGTGGATATACCAAGCCAAAGTAGGCCGTTCTTAGTATATCCAAAGAGCAGAATTTTGCAAGGTTCCGTAAGACATAAATGCCTGAGGAAACCTTTGAACAAATGTTGTCAATGTGATCGTCCCAAGTCAGCCCTCGATCTAGGTGCATTCCGAGGAACTTGGTGGAATCAGTTTCTTCTATTAGAACATCATCCGCCATCACGGCAGCGAAGTTGTCATATTCTTGCTGCCGAAGAAAGAAATTGACAACGCTTGATTTGGAACTGTTGGACCTCAGATTTAGTGTTGAAAAATACTGAATACATGAATTCAGTTCTAAAAATCAGTTGATTTCTAATTCATGTTTTGTTTTTGCTCTGATGCAGAGAGTTGTATCGTCAGCATACTGAACCATCTTCGCTGTAAGGATCGATGAGTTCAATCTGTTGACGTACACAAGGAATAGGACAGGTCCAAGGATAGATCCCTGTGGGACACCGTAAGTCATTTGAACCTTTCCTGACAGGGTATTCGCAATCTGCACACACTGGCTTCTATCCCTGAGGTAAGACGAGATCCATTCGTGCGGCAGACCTCGAACACCACATGTCGTCAACTGGTACAACAGTGTTTCGTGATGTACACAGTCGAATGCTTTAGAGAGGTCTAGAAATATGCTTAGCACATGTTCTCTTCTCTCCAGGCCATCGACAACTGTATCGATTAGGTCTGTGACCGCATCGATTGTGGATTTGTTTTTTCTGAAACCGAATTGTTCGGAACAGAGGATTTCAAAACGATCAAGACAATTTTCAAATCTGACAAGAAAAATCTTTTCAAGAACTTTGCTCATGACTGGGAGGATTGAAATTGGACGATAGTTGCTTGCAAGGCAAGGATCGTCTTTTTGAAAATGGGTGTGACTTTCGCAGATTTCAAAAGGGAGGGAAAATGCGAAAGACAAGTTGATCAAATTTGTAAGTGGAGCCAAAATATGCTTAGAGCAACGTTTGAGCAGCCACACAGACATGCCGTTGATGTCACATGATTTTTTTGGTTTCAATCCTTGTATCACGCGGGCCACCTCCTCCTCACTCACAGGAGACAGTGCCATGGATGAGACCGGTCCCATCATCGATGACACTTCACTGCAATTGAGGCCTTTGAATGATGGGTCAAGTGATGCCACAGATGAAAAAAATGAGTTGAACTCACTTGCCACTTTAGAGGGATCTGAAATAATTTCGTCCTGGATTTTGAGCTTTGGAATTTGGGAATGTTTTGAGCAATTTGGCTGTGTTGTTACATTTTTAATAATGCCCCAAGCAGTTTTGGAAAAGTTTTCGCAATTTTTCAATTTTGTTTCAATTTCACGTGCTTTTGCAGATTTTATTGTTTTCCGATATTTGCTCTTGAAATTTCTAAAAAATGTTTTAAATTGTTCATTTTCGGTGCTAATGTAAATCGAATGGTAAAATTTTAGCCGTTCTCGTAATTCTAAAATTTCCTTCGTCACCCAAGAATTTTGTTTTGCTTGTTTGCGTTCTTTAAAATTTTTGAAAGGACAAGTTACATTTAAGTGATAGACAAAAAGATTATGAAACGCGGTGTAAGCTTCATCTACGCTTTCAAGATTGTCTAAAAACGACCAGGACTCATTTTTTAAAAACGAATTCAAAAGGGCAATGTTTTTCGAGCTAGTGTCTCTTTTGATTATGGATGACGGGTGTTCAATTTCTGGCTGAAAGTTACTGATAGTGGTCTCCTGAGCGAAGTGGTCAGAGATGGCCGCATTGAAAACAGTGACTGAGGCGTTTGGAATGTTCGTGATGACGTTGTCGATGGCTTTACTCGATGTGGCGGTCACTCGTGTTGGCGTGTTTACTGACGAGATCAATCCGAAAGAATTTAGGATGTCGCGTAGCCGCTGGGTCAGGGGGTTGGTGTGGTCTAAAACATCAATGTTAAAGTCGCCAGTTATGATAAACTTTGACGACTTCAAACAGATGGAATTTAGAAGATTTTCAAAATTTTCAAAAAAAATATTGCTGCATCTGTTTGGAGAACGATATAAGCCAATAATTGTAATTTTGTCATCAGAGTTCAGGTCGATTTTTATTCCATCCACTTCAAAATCTAAATCACAACTGTGAGTCAACTTGTGTGGAAGGAATTCAATATCAGATTTAACGAAAATTGCCACACCTCCCCCTTTAAAATGAATTCGATCGTAAGATGTTGCCAATTTATAGTTGTCAATCCTGAACAGTCTGACTGTTTCAGGTTTGAAACCATGTTCAGAAATAACAAAAACGTCAGGATGCAGTTCGCGTGCCATGAGCGACAGCTCGTCTGCTTTGTTGGTGGCAGTCTGTGCATTTTGATGCACAACCGAGAAAATTTTGGTTGAATTTTGAATTTTGTTGGTTTGATGTTTTTTGTGGAATTTTTGACGCAAATTTTGACGATCTGGTTCTGATGTGTCTATCCTTCTTTTGCATTGGTTAAAAACTGACAGTTTTTTTGTCCAGAATTATCACTGTAGTGAAGGTTGGCTGGGCGTTGGCTCTTCACCGCCTCGGCGAAGGTGTCGTAGGCCATGGTCCGGACTGGTGGTTCAGGAGGAGCTGGCGACGTATGGGCGGCGGGCGATCTCGGCTGGGCCGGCGGCGGCGGTCCGTAGGGGTCAGCGGGCGGTGTCGGGGTGACTGCGTGGTCCAACCTTTGCAAAGGTGTCGAACGGATCGGCGCAGTTACTTCTGTGACGCGACGACGGGGCCTAGGCATCATACCGGCGATCCTCTGAAGTATGAGGTCGGCCAACAGTTGTTTGCCACTTGCACGCAGGTGGAGGCCGTGTGGGGTGAAGTGGCTGCGATCCATTTTGCTGATATCCAGCATTTCCGCGCCCTCGTAACGGATACACAGCTCGGCAATATAATTATTGACGAGAGCCGTGGTCTGGTGAACTGGGCTGTCAGAGGGCAGATCGTGCCTCGTAGGCAGCGACAACACCAGGAGCGCGGAGGACGAACAACAGTCTTCCACAATTTTTTCTAGTCTGCTGAAGATGATGTCCTGGTTCCCAGCAGCCACGTCATTTGTCCCGGCCAGTAGTACATAGCAGTGGTCTGGTGGATGGTTGGGGGCCGGGGCTACACTTAACAGACCCGCGCCAGACTTGCAGAATCCGCCGATGTTTGTTCCTCTTGTACTTCTGCGCATTAGAGAGGCGAGATGGCGTGAGTGACTGTCCCCTATCACAGTCACATTCTTAAACTGCAATTTAATTGTTGGTGCTGTTTCAGGGTTGCCGCTTTTTATTTGTTTTTCTGTCCCGGTCTGAGATTTTGTTGAATTGTGAGTTTTTTTATCGTGTTTTTTGGGCTTTCTTTTCTTTTTCTTACTTGTTTTTTTGGTGACCACTGTAAAGGCGACTCCCTCTTCAGCCGGTGCGGCTATGGACTCCAACTCCTTTTGCAGATAGAGCTGATCACTTGACATCTTTAAGTTTGATGTGTTCATTTTAGTTTTCAGTTCTTTATTTTCTGCTTCAAACAGTCTTAAGGTATTTATTATTTTCTTGGTTTCTTCTTCATATATTTTACAATTGCTACATGGTAACTCAACCCTTAATGACAAGATTTGTTTTTTCAATTCTTCATTGTTATCCCTTTCCAGTTTTAATAAATTTTCCAGAGATTGAGAGGAGTTCTCAGCTGGTATAGTTTCATTCCCAGCAGAAACTGCCGGGGTCGCTGTACCTGATGAACCGGCAACGCGTGTCGATGGCTCGTGGATGCGCGCGGAGTCCTCGACAGCCTCATTGTCCTCGAACCGTGCTCCGAGCTGTTGATCGACTACTCCTGTAGTTATAGAAGGACATATATTTCCAGCAGAACCATTTGGCAATTCAAACACTTCACTAGTGTACTGTAAAAGTCGTGTGTCTGAGGCTATTGCGTGGTCAGTTACTTCTCTTAATTGTTTTTTCAGGTCAGTAATTGTATTTTTAAGAGAAGAATTTTCTAATTCTAATTCGTCTATATTTATTGATCTATTATTTTTAATAAAAATATTTGGAGTAGAGTGGGTCAAAATGTCAGGTGTTTTTATTATGGAGTTTTGTGCGGTATCTTGAATGTCTGGTGGAGAGGCGGTAGTTCGACTGGGTGGTGTAGTGGAGGCGAGGCTCGTCTTGTTCTCAACTACAGCAGCAGCAGATGGTGTTGTGCAGCCAGCCTTGGGTGAGGCAAGGCTCCGCATAGTGACCGGGTGATGGCCCGAGTGCTGAGGTTTACAGCTGATCACTGCAGTCATGTCAGGGTTGGTTGTAACAGTGGCACCGCAGGTTTTTCCAAGGCATCTCCAGACCTTTTCTCCATTTTTTGTACAATAACTTTCTCTAAATTTATGTCCATTAAAAACAATATGTGGTTTGCCGTTCGTAGTTGACTGTATTTCAATTGTCATTTTCGTAAATAAAAATAATTGCACAAGTATAAATAAATAGGTACAATAAATAAATAAATAGGTACAATAAATAAATAAATAGGTATAATAAATAAGTAAATAGGTCACTAATATATAAATATAGTCCACATAAATAAATAATTTCTTAGTGACACGACGAGAATAACAAACACAATAAAAATAAAAATTTAAAAACAACTATTTAAAAACAACGATCTAAAAACAACGATTTAAAAACAAAGTCCAGATTGTGGTCAGGTACGTAACAGTAAAATCAATAGCGCCTGCGAGTGACGGACGCAGTCAGTACAATCAGGGACGTTGCGGGTTGACGGACAGCTATCTGTGGCGCCAGACAAGAACAACCAGTTGCCCGACCTGTGTTTCCCTCTGTCGGTGACTTTGTGAAAACCAAGCGGGAACTCCTGGTAATTCTTGTTGCAGATTGTTGGCAGCAATAGTTCAAAGTGCGCATGCGCGAGAACGTTATAAATGCAATAACCGGCCTGGTAGCTTTGATAAAGATGGAATTCTCAGAAGGTTATATTGGTTATCAGTAAAGACAGTTCAGAGTTCACAGATTACATTCAAGCTTACCCGAGATTTTACATCAAATAGCAATAACTGGATATCGCGCACATATGCCACACTTAAAATAGAATGAGGAACACTAGCATTTAACTACTGTAATTGATAAAATATTGGAAAGAGAACATTTATGTGTTTGCAATTAGGCTCCAGGCTTGCCAACCCTCCAAGGGAGTGACGAGCTCTCACTATCCCCAAGTAAGCTGACTCCAGTAGTATTGCGCTCAGCCTTAGTACGCTCATATGATGAGGTTCGGAGACGTTCATTTTCGTTTTAAACGTCCTGATGGTCTGGATCATGTTTTGCGTCTCCTCTCTCAGAATTACACACCGCTGACAAGGCTCGATCTTGTCTATGATGTTCTGGGGGAGTTCATCAGTTTGCACTGCCAACTCCCGAACCACCACATGACGAATTTTGAGAAGATCCATTTCCTTATCTTTTTGTTCAAGTTGGAGGTGCATTGACTGACACTGGAGAACCAGATACGACTGCTGATGGGTCAACCGATTTATGCGTTCAATTAGCTCGTCCTTGGTTTTCATGTAAGTATCCTCAGTCTGAGTACCGCAATCCGAAAGTGACTTCTTATTGAACAGTCGTGACAAGAAAGGTGAGACTAACGGACTATCGTTAATTGACAGACTTGATTCTGACACCGGCAAATATCTCGTGCTGTCAGGAGTTAGGGACCGAAGGGTGATGGGGTTGGGGGCCACTGCGTTTCTCATTGCATATTGTTAACACAGTTTTTTGAGAGTCAGTTTTTACTGAAGCTCCGAAGTTTTTACCAAGCCAACACCACGATATGTCACCATTTAACAAAGTTCTTTTTTTTAACCTGTACTTATGTTTTTGGTATATTAAACAAGGCCGGCCTTTTTGTGTATTATCCAAGGTGAAGTCCATTTTAATTAAGTAATTGACCTATAGTATATAAATAAAATTAATTAATTTAACTTAACGTGGACCGTGTACACTGTGCAGGTCTAGGTCACACCGGTTAGTCACTGAGGTTATGTCACAGCCAACACACACACCGGACTACTCACGCAAATTATTGTCCAAATAAAAACTGTTTCTGGTCACACTATGTAGCACCGTTGCAATTTAATGAGTTATGCCGTGTCGGTTTAGTCACTACGAATAAAAGACAGTAAATAAATTGAAATATTGGAGAAGAGAAAAAATTTCGTGTTTGACAGTTTACCAACATCACAAGTACACAAGACAAAGAGATGTCTTTGAGATGAGCATGTAATCTCAAAACTAATTCTTCTAAGTGCAGACTACCTGAGCATACCGCACTATGTTCTGAGACCAATCACGACTAGTAACACGTATTCAGATATTTTACCAGTAAAAGCCACCGAAATATGATGCAATGTATGATTAAACTCATACAAAGAAATTACTTCTTTAACTCATCATATTCTATTCGTGCCTTTACATTTAACCATGACAGATAAAATATGTTAATAATATAAAAAAACAGGTTACTTTCAGGATCCTTAGATTCTGCCATACATTTCAGTTTTAAAATCAATAATTCTCTATGAAACGTTCTATATACAAAACAAAGCAATGAGACAGAACGTTTTTATCGAGCTCTTTTAATTACTATATTTTCTCTGACAGATGCCATGGAGCATATCGCTCTTCATAGCTGTGGCACAAGGATAGTTTCTGTTGAAGGCAATGTGGAGTACGTCCTCTGGCAATTGCATGCGTTCATTTAGAAGTTTTCAATTCCAATTCTGATGCTTTAGTAAGCTTCTCATTTTATTTTAGGTTTTCAGATAAAACTTATCCAATAATTCTTTAAATCATAATGCGGAGTGGCGAGAGGGAAAAAATTGGCCTTTTGTAGTATTCTTTCTAAGAGCATTAAAGTTGCTAGACAATATATTTTCGTAATAATGGTCACAGCCTAAGACAATGTATAATTCATCTATAGTAGCAATACATAACGTGGTGCAGGGATGTGTATTTTATAATAATACGGATATAAAATTAAGATATGCAGAAAAAATATATCGGAAACGAAATTACAACTTACGTCATGTAATTGTTTTATATTCTTGAAACCTATATCAGGGATTGCATAAAAATTTAAATATTTGGAACTCTGTTTAACATAGCTTGAATCATGGTAGTACGGCAAAATCAGGGTATATTACTTGGATTAAATGAATGATTCACGTTGCATTACGACATTCTCCTGCAAAGTTAAATATCGATTAATAGAAGCTTTTAATCATTGGATAATAGTCCCGGAACTTCTTCCTTAGTACTCCTGTTATAGTCCAAGTAACGGAAATATCGCAAAAGATTGAAAAATAAAATATTTCTTTAAGTAAAAATTATACTTCACTAGAGAAAACAACATTTACTCAAGATCAATGTAACACAATTAGACTGAAAATTAGATAGGAAAAATATTTGAAGTTTTTTGTAGATATAATGATGTTTTACTAGACAGTTAGTTAATCTTTAGAGGTCACCAAACTTTCTGATGGCTCTTGTGTATTTGTTAGTGCGTGAAGACAAGTTTCTGGATCATATCAGTTATAGCTCACAGGCCATAATATGTCTGGCCTTGTAATCACGTTAAAAATGTATGAACATATAGTCTGAGAATCCTACACTAGTCAAAAGTGTGTATTTCTACCCCATGTAATATTATTCTGGTTCTTACTTGTGTCCCAGTAGATTTTTAGTGCCTAAGTAGCCTTATTATTGTATCCACGATAAAGAAAATGCCGTACTAAAATAGTCTAAAATGTCTACTTACGTAAAAAAAGGCCGATTTCTGGTTTAAATCATTTGAGGTACCCTAGTACTTTATATATTGTTGACCCGATGAAACAATATATATGACAATACTCATAGATAGAATAAAAAAGTCTTCTAAAGTCATAAAGTCTTCAATTCCAGTTTATTGTATTACATTTCCGCACTAGGGAGTTTCTCATGCATTTTTTCTTAATAATCTTTTTTCAACAATTGTCTAGTTCGATAGTTATAGCACAGCTTGAAGTCGAAAAATAGAACATACTTCATTTATCAGTTCTAACTTTACTGTAGTCTCTCTGCGTAGTTTATATTCTTGAAAATTCTTTAGTTGTCACTTGAGAGCATGAAGTAAATTTGACCGTAGTAGGTCACTGAGAAATCAAAGAACAAAATAAATGTCTCCTAATTTTTAAACTCTATTTATGCTCATGTGGATTGTGATATTCATGAAAATGCTTTTGTGTTTAAACTTAGATTAGGCTACTTGCTTTAATGATAACGTAAGGTACTAAACGTATCTATGGTGGATAGTCTTGAATCAAAGAGAAACTGATCTCTAGTTCACTTTCCTCTTAGGGAAGTGTTTGGAATCTGAAACTGTCAAAACTTGAGTTCTGTAACCTAGAGTCGTATTCTTTTAAGGAAATCTAAAAATGTGGCCATCGAATTATCTGAAGTAAACTCTTTAAATTTTTGGGACTCAGTGACATCCTGAATACAAAATAAAGTGCAATATAGGAAAAGAGGTACTCTCATTGTGTTATCAGGAGCACAATTGAGTGCAATGCTATTTTACACACGATCGTTAAATACGGTTGAGGAACCACGTTTTCTGCACATAACAAAGCTATGGTGATAAGGGAGGAGTATGTTTAGTTTAGGTCTCGTTTAAATTATTAGATTTAAAACGCTGCACTAAGAGGAAGGTGCAGCGTTAATAGATTTCAATTTGAGGTAAGATAACAGATAATAAAATGGATTACAAAATGCATTTACTGTGCAGATTTTATCATTTTATGCTAACAGCACTTGGAAAATATAGTTATTCCAATGGTTGTAATCCCATTAAAAGCCACAAGGCTAGATAATTTTCACAAACGCCGTCTTTTTGGTTGTGTTACATATACTAATAAATAATTAGCCGCGGATGCACAAGCAAGTTCTTAGGCTTTACTCATGTAAGAATGTTGCTGATTCCAGTGAATGATATTTCCAACGCCATTGTTGAGTTTGTCTTGTTGCCACGAAGATTAAAATCTGTTACAAAGTGTATATTTATGGACATTGAAGATTATTCCGGTCTTAGTATTTTTCAATCTATAGTTGATTTAATCTTCCTTCTCGATCAAGAAAATATATCTATGTAGAAAGGTCTAAGATGCCTACTACAAATTAAACACAAATAAGACGGCTTTTATATACAAAAACGTATATAAAAGAGATCATAGTTTATTCTTTTACATCAAATACTTACTACATGCTACAAATTTACAGTTAATTACAACTGTATATTTTTATATATAGGCATTTTCTTACTCTGTGGTCAACAGTGGTTATAGGAAAGATTGAAATAAGAACATTTGTTACCATCAAGCTTACTCAATACTTTTAGACTTTAAAATGTGTAAAAATTTAAAATAGTCATTAATTAATTAAATATATAATTGTGCTATGATACAAAACTTATAGTAATCGCGAGACTGACTGACAGAGATGATTGATTCTTATAACGGGCTATGAATATACAGGGTGTTTACTAAAGGTGTTCCTATATTGTGGTATTTTGTTCTAGACGTGAAAATGAGCAAAAACCTTCATATGGAGGTATGTCCTAAAACTTTAAGTTTTTCGTCTATCTGTCTGTATGTGATTTTTACAAAAAAAGTTATATAATTTTACAAAATTTCTTGTCAGATATTAGAATTTAACATCAAAATTTATGATTGATCCCATTTTGAAAAGGGTAAAGATAATTTGTTTAAATTTCTTTCTTAAATGGACATAAAAAGGTGAACACAACTGCAAAGTTTCATAGAGAACAGATAGGGAAAACTAAAGGTTTTAGGAAACACCTCCATATGAAGTTTTTTGCTCATTTTCATGTATTATATTAACATAATAATACGATATTGGAAAACCTTAAGTAAACAACCTGCATATCTTGAAAATGTACGTTTTATAACTATTCGGTTATTATTTTTTATATTTTAAAACAATATGAAAACTCAATTCTTTACATAAAAAAGTGTAGTATTTCCCATAACTTTTATGCATATTTCGTAATATATTTTTATCTTATTATATAAATATATTATATCTCATGTTACAAATATAATTAATATTTCTGTTTATACAGAACAAAACACTTATACATTTTCATTTTTATCGTTTGTATTATTTTCAATAATTTTGTCAGAATCTTTGTCACTACAGACTTGTATTTCCGAAATAATTACTTTGTCATTATATTCTTAAAATAAAATTATAGATTTATAGTAACTGAAAAAAGAAAAAAAAATTGGAATAAAGTATAGCATTTAATAGAGTAAATCAGTACTCGGAATTTCTAATTAATGAAAACGATCCGTTACTTAAATAATTTGTAAATGTATTGAATTATAAATCTACAAAATCATTTTATTTTCACTTAAAATTTATCATACGATCAAGTGCAGATCATAAATGTTTATGGTATCAGCTTTAAATAAAAAGTACTGATTTATAAATCTTTTGCAAAGTTATTGTCTGTGCTTTGTTGCAAATTTTTTTACAACAATCTATCATCGATTGTATAATAAGGTTGAATTACAGTATTCACGTATTTTTTAGTTTTATAGAAACGAATATTAAGTTGTAAAGTCATTGTTAGAAAATTTTATTTGTTAATTTATTAAATACCTCTTGAAATTGTATCTAAAATTTAGTAGTACAAACGTTGTCTCTAAGATAACCTTAAAATATTAAACCTTAATATTATGTTTTTAAATTAAACATTTATTATATTTCGTTGAAAATACTTTTTTTAACTGATGTATAGATTTAAATAAAATGTTATAATAACTGGTCGGAAATATTTAAAACGTCAAGCTTCAAAAAAACGTTACTAATTAATAACAGACAGACGTTATATCTTTGAAAATGCTCTTCACATTGTCTACATTATGTATAATTTACTCAAACTCCTTTTATTTCATATTTATTTGACTATATAAAGAGTGTAAAAAGTTACTAAAACTATAAAGTTTATAGGTTCATTGGTCAACTTATACAAATTTATTGCAATATTGAAATATCTATGTGCTTGCTCTTTATTGGATTAGTGACAAATATATATTAACTTGAACATTTTATTCCTAAAAGGTATGATAATTTGTACTCATTGTTTAGTAATTTATTTATTTACATAATTGTCACAGACGCCTTACAAGCACAATACTTTGGCAAAGACTCGTCAATTATTACAAATTGTATAATAAACCAATTAAAACTACATTTCTAATGCAACAATGCACAAAAGACTGTACAATTATGTTTTTCTTATAGCAAGTTAGATGTCTCAAACTACTGACTATGAAGCCAAGTATTCAGCTACACTGAAAAATCAGTCAGACAGTAGATAGTCTTTTAAAAGTATTTTGAATTTTGGAAGCGACATTCTTTCCTCATTTAAAGGTGCATATGACTGTAAATTTGTATCCATGTATAAAGCGGTGAACCTTCCAGAAAGCTTGTATTGTGAATAGTATACTGGAGCCTGTAGACTTGTAAGGGTACTTTTAAGCCTGCTGTCTTCCATTTCTTTGAAAATGTATTTTTTTAGATTGATATTACTTTGTGAGGGAATCCTTTTAAATGATAGCTTAACTTTTCAATAAAACTGTTTTACATACTATTTACATTACTGTTAGTTTTAAAATTATGAAGAACTTCTGACCAGTGTATATTTATTGAATCACATTGAAACATTGAAATGAACTCATCTGAAAATACCCTTTTCTGATATGATTCACCCATTTTGCAGGTGATTTCGTTGGATGTAACGAATCTTACAACTAGAGACAGATAGTATGAGAGGCCTGTTTCAGAAACACTGACATACTCTAGAGAATAGTTAGTGAAAACAATATCAATACAAGATTTAGAACTACTTGTTATACGGGTTGCTTCATTTACGTTTGATATCAAATCATACGAACGCAGTCTGGTAATAAAAATCTAGCTTAATACTATAGCTTTTAAAAATATAAATATTACAGTCACCAGTAATAAGATGTAAGGGATTCTTAAAGAATGAAGAAAATCATATACAGGATTTTGTTTCCATTTTAACTTAATTAGACTAACGGAGAATTCAAAAACCTCCTCCACCAAAAAGCCATGAAACTAACCCAACGATACCATATCGAGTTAAGATTTGACATGTATGCCCACCCCACCCCTAGTTTAGCTTGTTCGTGTGTATATAGAAATCGTTTTTAAACTGTTGATTTTACTTAATGTTGTACAATTTTCTTGTGAGAGCCAGTGCTCAGACAGACAGATGATATCCGGATTTAGATTAGATAATTCCAGGAATAAATTTAATTGGTTAACTTTTAAATTTTGTACTGCGCCTTGAATATTGCATTGAAATAATACGAAACTGCTTCTAGATACAGACTGAGGTGTCTGATACACAGGCTTCTGAGGCTTCTAGATACACACTCCCCTTACAATCATCTCCTGCATCTACACTACTGAGCAGTTCTCTTCTGTCCCAAAAAAGGCAGCACAGTCGATCCAACGTGATAGTTGCAAGCTAATTCTCTTGGGCTTATTTTAGTTATGTTTAACTAAATCGTTAATGATGATTTTCATTAGTTGAAAAAATTTTAGTGTAAGTTATTTTATCAGATTTGAAATACATTTTAGTTGAAATACTTTTAAAGATTATTAATAAAGGTGGAGAAAATATTAATTCTGTGTCTGTCTCTCAGTACTATATCTAAAATATATTTGATGGAAAGAATTTAAATTGCACATAAAACGCTGTTTCTATATAAGTAACATCAAACTTGACGGTAAATGTTTTATTAAAGGATTTGGTTGAATTATACTGGATATTGTTACATTGCTTATATGCATAGCATTGTTGAACTACAAAATTTCATAGTTCATAAATTTTGTAATAAATTGAGTACATTCTCATGATATTTTAAAATGCGACACTAGTAGTTATAAACTCTAAGTGTATTATGTAAAGCCATTTGCTTCATAAATTATGCAGGTAACTCATATATTTTAAATGTGTTCAAGGATTTTGTTATGAGCCATTAAAACTTATTTACCAGCACAATATTACGATCAAGGCTCATAATGATGTCGGCCATATAGCTCAAATTACATTTGAATTTTATTATCAAACAAGTTTTATAACTAAGTGCTCTAGTTTTGCAAATGCATAAGAATATCAGTTATATATAATTCAATGAAATTACTATAACCAGAAAGAAATAAGGATTTTTAAAGTAATTACATACTATACAATAATTTTTCTTTGATTTCCAAAATTAAATATAATTAAATTCATCTGATTGTAAGTGATACAAATATTTATTAAATGACGTGTAATGTTTTTTTTTGAAGTGAAAACTTCTTTAGGCGCGTTGAGCGGTTTGCTAGAGGGTAAAATCCTCGGTTCGCGTCACCGACATGCTAAAGTGGTTTCCATGGAAACGTTAATAATCTTTGGAAAATTTGTTTATTCTATTTTAGTCACTTTGTGCTATTTATGATATATTAAACGCCTAATACTAAATCTACGCAATGTAATATGCTAATGATAATAGTATATCTATAGCTATGGAGAGCCAGACTATCGCACGCGCAGTAGCATGTGTACACGTATACACTAATACATCGACTATTTCTGACTGTATTATGTGCGCGTTGGACGCTTTTTGGATAAGTATAATTTTCACGTCAGCAGTCGAGTCACGTCAACAATACGTTATAGTAGCAGTACATCTGTAATTGTAAATGTGACGCGTTGTACATTAAGTATTAGAGTGTAGAATACATAAGTAAAATTAAATTGACCACGTGGGAAGTTCAACTTGTGTGTACTGGATTTTGTTTTTTTAAGTGAATTTTTAATTTGACTATTATTGTAATTATTTAATTGAAGGATTACTGTTTATTTATTGAATTTAAATTCATTGACTTCAGTATATAAGTGAGTATGAAACATATTAATATTTTTATACAGATAAATGAATAATGAAAACAACGAATATATTTTTAAACATTGATATTAAGCGGAGACTTTAATATTAACTTCGCAGATGACAAAAATTTAGCATTAATTGAATTTTTGAATGAAACATTAGGTTTGACTATGTCTAATGATCGAAAAGTCAGTACAAAAAAGTATAAAACGACTATCGATGCTGTTTTATACGATATTTAGATAAATTTCAATCAAACATTTTTATTTCTTATTTCAGTTACCATAAACCTATTGTATCTTTTTTAGAATACAATGAAATGATTGAACGAACAGATAATCTAAGTATTGTCGAAATTAATGATGACAATGATGTAAATAATGAAAATAATGTTCAAACTTGAATTCATTGAAATTCGTGTAAATATAAATACTATGTATAATTAAGATAATTTTATATTAATTATTTTTTCAACCACTTTGTATTTCTACTTTGTTCATGATTTTTTAACCCATCATATGTAACTAATAAATAAAACATAAAAAATTTCATATATTTTTTTTCAACTACTTTGTATTTATATTTTGTTCATGATTTGTTTAACCCATCATATGTAATTAATAAATAAAACATAAAAAATTTCATATAATTTTTGCATATAGTTTTAATTACTCTCAACTTAATAGTTCCGTTTTTTTCAAATTATTAAAATCTTACGTAATAGGAACTATATCATCAATATGTAAGTAAGATCGTAGATATTAATTGTGTATATTAAAAAAAAAAATTGGTGACATACATTCAATCAAGAAGGACCTTCAATGGCACATGAATAGCTGAATTTATTTTTGCTTATCAGCAGGAATTACAACCGACGTAATACGGTGGTAGTGCTGGCTGTGATAAATAATGGCCACCAAGCGGGTATGTGCGATATCCTTTATGTCCTAGGTTACTTGGCGGCATATCTCCGTAGCTTTCAGGGACAAAATCAAGACCCATATGTCCTTGCAGTCCTAAGATATTTACTAATCCGAAAAGAGTACGAGGAGCAATCGAATCCTTTGAGTCATTCCCATCTTCAGCTGGTTTGTTTGATAATGGGTTGT
This sequence comes from Homalodisca vitripennis, assembly GCF_021130785.1. Classification (NCBI taxonomy): domain Eukaryota; kingdom Metazoa; phylum Arthropoda; class Insecta; order Hemiptera; family Cicadellidae; genus Homalodisca; species Homalodisca vitripennis. The sequence continues at coordinate 134,028,283 of NC_060208.1, forward strand.
CTCTACTGAATGCTGAATCTATGGAGTTTTCTTCCTGAAAATCATGAGCCTAAACATAAATGAGAACACTATTTGAATAAGTCTTATGTGCTAATGAGTTGTTAAATCATAATAACCCATTAAATCAAATATGTAGATTTTATTACAGATTTATACTAAATATTGTAAGGATATAGTTAAATACAAGTACGAATATATTCTATGGTAACCGTTTCTATCCCATTGTTCGGGTTACGAATTAAAATATTATAATAAAAACCATAAACATAATAATAATTTATGTATATGTAACTACGGCATGTCTCTTAATAGTTGAAAGATATTGGGAAACTTAAACAATGTTTTCATGAGTATGGAAATAAATATCCTAATATATCTTTTACGGTGATACAAAGTTTTAACTAAAAGAGCAGTAATATATTATATTTTAAGTGTTCAAGACTATCGATTATCACATAGTACTCTATAACTTTTCCTTCAATATTTTAGGTAAAAGAAATCTTCATTACCTGAAAAGACGTATGAAAGGCTGCTTGCACGTTCTTCAATTTTAATTTAACCTTACTTTTTATAATACCAAGGAATAGAACAACCCATCTTATGATAGTTAAGTACAGATTTTCGACATACAAAACCATCTCATATCTTACTAAATATAAAAATTATAATATCACGCATATCTGTGGTTTCAGTGTTATCACTCTGAGGGACATACAGTGATGTTTATCCAATTATCAGTTTACATTGATCTACCATGTTTCATTTAAAAAAGGTTTATATCTCATTAAAAACTTTTTAAAATCAAGATATCAGGATTCTATGTGGTATTTATAACTTCCTTGATTATCTTTACCTGTTTTATTAACTGATTAAGAAAATAACTGACTCATACTGCCCCTAGAAGACAGAATGTTAAGTTAATATAATAATGCACTGTAATATTTCAAGTTTTTTTTTTAATTGGGAAAAAGTTAAAAATCATAAACATTTCTTCCTATGTAATAAAAATACTACACATTGAAAAATTGTATAATTCATACTACAACATATGCTACTTAAAATACGCTAATTAATTGTATCTGATTTAAAAATGGTTTCAACATTGTAACTTTTACGTTTTTACCCTGCACTTCTACCTTGTAATTTCCACCATTTTCTGTCAATTTTTTTTGGCAATTGGTTAATTAATTTTAACTTCCACCTATTTGTCAATTTTAACTTGGAATTAAATGAAAGCGATCTTCTGTGCCGTAATGATGTGAATTCTTTGAGATATTCCATTTCCAATGTACAAACATCACTAAATTTATTTCAGCCACTTACATCTTGTACTTAATTAAAGTTTTTTTGGTTTTACATGATCAGAGCCTGAGTTTAATTTTGTATCATAGCACAGAAATTAATATACTTTTATTGAATATTTAAAGGTTCTTTTAATTAATATATTGTTGAAAGCTAACTCAGTTCGGAAATAACATTAATTTAAATGTATTATTAATGAACCTAATTAATACAAAACTAACATAGTATTAGATAGGTACAATACCACTATCTTACCTTACTGTTAAAACAATTAACTACAGTGTACCCTATTGTTAAAACGTAAAGAATTAATAATATAAACGACATAGTGAACGTAACCTAAGTTGTATGTCTTGAGTAAACTGTTCCAGAGCAACACAATAGGTAATAAACGTCTTAGGTACCTAGGATTATCTCTCAGTTAAGCAGTTAAATACGGATTACCTCTCATCTCCACCTTTTATAACTAACTGCTGAGTACACTAATTATGTCATCTCATGTACATTAACTGGACTGGACATCAAGCAATCCACCGTAATTTCTATACTCATCACTAAGACATATAAAATTGTAAATAGATATGTTAATGAAGAATTTTTTTCATAAATATCTAATTACATAAATAATAATGCCTTAAGAGAAAGCTTAAGTCATCATTCCATCAATTTACTAATAAATAAATTTCCAAAAACACCAACATACTTCATATTACTAAAAGTCCACAAGAATATTTCAAATCCTCCAGGAAGACCAAATATAGTATCAATATCTTCTCCAACTGAGAGAGTTTCTTCATTTGTTGATGACCATTTAAAACAATTTGATACTAATCTTCCTTCTTTCATGAAAATTCGTAATTATTTTTTTCTACCTTTTGAAGAATGTAGCTCAACTTCTTGAAAATACTAAATTAGTAACAATCGATGCTCAATCGTTGTACATAAATATTTAACACCAAAAAGGAATTGATTATGTCAAATACTACTTAAGCAAACGTCCCAAAAATACACTAGCCTCTTCGATTTTCTTTTAACATTAAACAATTTCATCCTAACTATGAATAGCTATAGGTTTCAAAATAACTTTTATCTACAGCAAAGGGGCTCCTTCTTATGCTAATCTTGTTATGGGCAAGCTTGAACATGATTTTCTAGAAAAACAACCATACAAACCCATATTTTGGAAACGATGCATTGACGATATCTTTATGATATGGACATATTGTAATTAACATTTACAAATTTTTTTACAATCACTGAACACTTTCTGCTACTTAAAGTTTACTTGAAAAATATCTGAATAAACTGTGAGTTTCCTGAATACAGATATTTTTATTGAAACTCAGAAGTTGAAAACTACAATCAATATAAAAACACCAACATATTTCAATACCTATATCATGACAGTTGTCATTGGTCCCATGTCAAAAAAAACCATTCAAAAGAGTTTAGCTAAAAGAGCTTAAAATTTATGCAATGAAAAATATCACTTAGAACAATGTATTGATAATTTATTATCAGCATTTTACAAAAGAGGTTATCCTCGAAAACTTCTAAACAACAAACTTAACACTAAATAACTATCCAGTGGAACAATTAAATCAAAATTTGACAATAATGATCCAAAGTTTTTTAACAAAATACTTTATAAAATTAACAATATCTTTTGAGTAGCATACAGTTTATTGGACAGCTCTGCTTCAACAAAACACATTTTCAAATACCTTCCAAAAATGTAATTTATAAAACCACCAGTTTTGAAAGATATTTTAGTACATAAAAAATTATATAACCACCAAGACCAAGAAAACGTAACAGTTGGATCACCCTTGCAATAAACCCAGGTGTTTAGTTATGCGCTCTACATCAAACACAATTAAAAGTAGATCTGCAGAAAAATCATACAGTATATTTGAAGACTTATCATATGAATAAAAAAATATTGTTTTTATAATTCAGTGCAAGTTATGTACTAAAGATTATATTGGCTCAACAATAAATTCTCTTTGAACAAGGTTGGCAAGTCACAGGTATGCGCATAAACAAAAAAAGGCAGAGCAAATTGTAGAGTCACATGGCTTAACACATAACTTAAATTTTGAATAAACTTATTTTCTGAAACCAATTAGAAAGATATTAGAACATTTAAGTACAAACAGTCTCAGAACCAAGGAACAAGCCCATCAGTTCGTCACCAAATAAAAATTTCCAAATGGATTAAATTTAATGTGATTTATTGAACATAGTGAATACATAAAATTTAATCATATGTTTACCATTCTACATAATTCATTCTTAAGGTTCATTTTCTGTGTTGATGTTTATGTTTATTTACTTCTTATATCCCTATTTATAATTTTTTTATTTCCTGAATACAGTTTAAGCCAAAATATATAAATTTTGTGATATCTTCCTTTATTATACATATATAAAATTAAGCTGTTTATATACTAGTATTAAGCGTAAATTGTATTAAAAACCTTCTGCAATTATAAAATAAACAACATTATATTAAATGGACTTTTTTAAGTGTTCTTATTCCTTATACTGCAATAAAGGTTTAGGTATTTGACTCCTACTTTTAGTTGTTTAATAAATACCAACATTTTTCCAGGTCCTGCAAGAAAATACGGATCTCAAGTTACATTTAATATTTCACAATTAAAAATTAGTGGCAATGTTTGCCAATAAAAAGGGGACTTTGTTTTTGCTAACCCCTTCTCCTATAACTAGGCAGTATTTATATTAAATATTATATTTAGATGCATTTTATATTAGATCTTGGTTTTAAAAGTAAATAAACTTGCAGCTATGCAAAAAAAATGTTTAACAATATTTAGAATAGTATTTAACGCTTGATTAGCATTAAGAACTTACGGTACTTTTTCCGTTCATCAATAAATAATCATCATTTAATATAAACATGTTAGTATTTTTAGCGCAGTAGCTTTTCACAATACGATTTAAATTAAATTATTTTCAATATTAAATGCCAGTGACAGTTGGTGAACTGGAATTGATAAAGTTGGGTGGGCACGAAATGAAGGAGAAGCAGTCCTAATGAAATTAAAACTTTGATAATATCATTACATCTTCCCACTGCCCCTATTAGTGGGCCAAATGGAACATTATCAACTTAACACTCTTTAGATTATGTAATACATCTACGTCGATCAGTAAATTTATTTAGTTCAATAATTGATACTATGAGTAAAATGATCTTTATTTTTAAAGTTTCAAATACTTGAGTTTTTAGAATTCTACAAATTTTTAAAACGTATTATAGTAAAAAGAAAACCATACCACTACAACATAAACTTGGCTGGACATCATGGCGCTATCTGACCCAACCTATGGGGTTAGGCCATGAACGACCTCCAGGCCTGGATTGCCAAAGCATGATCTTACCTTTTGTGCCTATATAGAACAAGCTTATAATCTATGCAAAAATTAATCACTAAACAATAATTCAGTGACATAGGTTATGCTTCTCTTTTAGTTGATGTTGCTGCTTTGCCCTGTCACCAACGATGTGAACAACAGCTACAGAATTTAACTCTTTTCTAACACTTTTGTTCGGGTCCAAGAGCTTCAGGACCCATACGCAACGGCACATCAGTAATACCAAAGTTAGTTTTTATCATAATATTTTGTCCAAGCAACAGTCTATGAGATCTCTATGGAACAGAGTAAATAATCTGCGTATTCTGAAAACTATACGTCTTCGGTACCATACACCCGTTTTCCCTTCGATCTTAAAATAATTAATTAATAATTAGCAACTAATTAATGGAAACAATCTTTAGCTCATTATTATGTAGCTGAGATGAGGCCTGCTCCTCGAAAAGCGTCAGCGGACATTCTTGTGATCATCCGTAAGTAAGGCCAACATACTGAGTACTTTTTTCGAGAATAGTCAGCATTTGGTTGAGGCTGATGATATACGTCTACGATTTTAAGTATATATTATCTCCAATCACACTGACTACTATAGTTATAATGTTCTATTCTTTATTAAATTCTTCTATTTTACCAAATTTTTTGAAATATTCTCTAGTTGCTCATTTAATAAACCTTCTAACCCTCAATCTCCATCTGAACTCCGACAGATAAAGAAAATAAGGCCTCTCAAATGGTCTTCAAAAATAGATCACTGATAGTTCTTCTTCCCTCAAAAATTTAAATTTGTTGAAAAAACTACAATATTGATTTAGGTATAATCACAGTACCACTACAATTGAATTGAAATCACTGATTACACCTACCACACACTTATTCTCATTGAATTAAATAAGTATTTTATTTCCGATAGTTGTGGTAAATATGTCGAGTCTTACCTCACAGGTCACCAGCAATGTGTAAAGAAGGGGAATAAAATATATGACTAAAAAACTGTTATGGGAGGAGTTCCACAGGGCTCTGAACTTGGACTCACTATTCTCATTGTACATACACGATATAACTTCAATCGAAAGGAATTTAAAAATACCCATTATTACGCCAATAATTTAAAAACATACTATTACTGCTAACGTAACGAACTATACACTTTTGTGTCACAACTTCAGACCTAGATATAGAAATGATTTACTTAAAAGCTAAACAACATGGATTGACACCTGAACGTAAATAAGACGCAAGGTATGACAATAGGTTACTCGAGACTGGTTAACCTTATTAACCTTGATACTATACGGAAAACAAAGCTTAAAAATCTTGAGTTAAATTACCAAAATAAACGAATAATCTCAGACTAACTATTAATACAAGCCTAAAATGGGCGGACCATTTTATGTTAATATGCTGGAATCCACAGCATAAATAAATTTTGCTCTATTTGTGCAAATGAATAAGAAGTTTATTGCTGGTTAAAGCCCTTTTATTTTCACAAATCAACTCCGTGACGTCATGAACAGTGATTTAACTGTTGAGTAAATGGACAGACAAGACCGTTCTCACAATTAATGTATTAGAGTTAATTTATGTCAAACATCATAAGCACGTTTCACAATTCATTTTGCAATTATCACTAATTATATTTCAAAAATTCGCTTTTCTTTCCATTTAAAATTCAATTTTAAAAGTAAAAACTGCTATTTATCTGCCTGATTACGTAAATGTTTTCTCAGATGTTAGTGAACAACCTAGAAAAGGGAAGTTAGTTCATTATTATTTCCTATTAAGAGATGAACAGACTTAATAGGTTGTTTACTAATCTGGGTTGCAGTCATTATAACGTTATTCCTCACATTAGAAGTATTAAGGGTCGTCCATGTTTCACGCTGAGAGTCAAAAACTAGCTGCTAGGGTTCTGAAGGGCGACGGGATGATTTTTCTTATTTTATCTTACATTGTTAAATTGTACTTATTTAATTTTATCAAGAATCATACTATTCAGCTTATAAATTATGTAGATTTAGAAATTATATTTAAATGTTATTATATCTTATATTATGTTAGAATTTTACAGTGTCTGTATTCAGTTATAGTTATAATGATAATTACATTTTCAGTATTTGTATAAGGTTGACTGGTAGAACTCAACCTTTTTAATGGAATAAAACACTTCATTTCACAAACATAGGGATATGTAGTAATATATTCAATCGAGAACTATACTTTTTAAGATATTTCTTATTAATTTTGATCATAAAAATATATGGTAACATTTTATGTAGTAATTCATGGTTACTATCTAAACAGTTTTAAATATTAATAGTTTTGTGACTGCAGAAATTTTTAATTGTGTGCTGCAATTTTTAATTGAGTGCATTTTTTTTCTAATGTTCTTAGAGGAATTTTAATAGATAGTTTGCATGTGAAATTATAAAATAGTTGATATTTATAAATTTTGGCTTTATAAAAATAGACCGAAGTTTTTAAGACAAATAGTCACTTGTTTAACTTTGACTATATAGTTTATGGTAAATATTAAAATTTTAGTTCGTAAAATATGTATAAATTATAATTACCATTTCTGATGAAATTTTGTTTACTCTTAGGTTGTGTTGCCAAGGCTGTTCATACAAATAAGTTTATTTACCCTTTTTAAATTTATGAATACGTTACTAATAAATTTATAATGTCTTACGTTTTCTGTTTGTTTAACTACAGCCAGTTTCACGTAATTATAGTGTTTATTTATTTATTTAGTATACTTACAATGTCATATTGATTTTTGACATGAGGTAGGCTCTATTGAAGAAAGTTACTGTAATTAATTTTAAAATATTTTGTTTATGAAACAATAATTGAGTAGTGATAAACAAAGAAATATATATATAATTTAAATTCCTGCATAAATATACTTATTAGCAATGGGGGCGGTAGACTTTTGGTGTTCTTGCTGTTGGGACTCTTACAGGCTTTCCTTGAGGCATTCTTTGAGGCTTTCCTGGAGGCTTTCCTTGAGGAATTATTTGAGGGTTTCTTTGTGGCTTTTCTTGAAGCATTCCTTGAAAAATTCCATAGGGCATACCATCTGCAACTTGATGGCGTGGAGGAGCTTGGACGTAGTATACTTGTGGTGGTGGTTGTGGTATGTATATAGGTTGTGGATTTTGACCTCCACTAGGTTTACCAACAAATCCTTGGCCCAAATCACCATAACCTCCTTTTCCATGACCTATACCTGCACCTGCATGAACTCCTAACAGATGTCCACCAATCCCAAGTCCAAAAAGTGAATCCAAATATCGAGTAGAAATGGATTTACTCTTTGAGTCTGCTTCAGGATTCTTCAGTTCTTCTAAGCTTGATTTCCCGCTGCTGGATGATGGAGATATAGTACCCACGGAGGGGTTGATCTCCTTCTGAAATTATAAACATGTACTAAGTGCGTTTATATGCCTTATGAACACCAATAATCATAGAATTTTTGTAGCCTACGTGCAGTATTGTCTATTGCAGTATTGTGTGAATAGGTTATATTTTGTTGATATTAAGTATTATAGCTATATTTATAATGGTTATCCCACTAATATTATAATTAATGCGAAAGTTTGAATGTTTGGATATTTGGATGTTTGCATGTTTCGAGGTTTGTCCTCGAATCACGCTGAAACTGCTATACGGATTGTGCTGAAATTTGGAACAGGTATAGCTTTTGGTCTGAATTAACATTTAGAGTGCTTTTTACCACCCATAACACATTCATTTCACCAAATAAAATCGAATTCAAATTGAATAATTTTTGTCTTTACATTCGCACGTTATGATAAGAACAAAACGTATTTTTACAGCTGTTGACAGCTATAGTTCGACAAACTTTCTGAAACATCTGTTTACATTTGAATTTTATCAATAATAAGTAAACAGTGCTTGATCGATAGTGTAATGCAGATAGTAAATAAAACATTAAAATATAAATGTTACTCCAGATTGAGCCGGTGACGAATTAAAATCATCTAATGCATTAAATACTGTAAAAAACTAACCTTAATGAACAAATTTATGAATGTTTTCACGTAAGTTACTTTAAACTGGCGGGCTACCTTGACATTATGATATTACATTTTAATAATGGCTAAAGGAAAAACAGAGAAATGAATAGTAACATGCCTCAACGATTCATTCTTTCTCTGGCTACAGTCCAAAAAACAAGTGTAACGCAAAACTTTAATAACGATTATTTTGGAAAGTTGCAAAACCTTAATAAGAATTTCCCTCTTATACCGAAAGTACATAGTAAGTAGGCAGGACCCTCTCCTAGGTCGTAATAGGATTTTCAGTCTTACTTATGTGTGTATTTTCTTCATCAGGACAAGGTAAATCTCAACTATGTCAACACGATTTTGACCAAAGTAGATTTCCGAGAAGTAGATAATCGAACGTATATAAAATGTTATCGAGGCAATATGGCAAGCTAAACTGTGACATAGTAGGTAAGTGAATTTAAATGGTCTTAAGTAGGCACTATTTAACCGAAATAGGCATCTCGGTCTTACGTAATATATATATATATATATATATATATATATATATATATATATATATATATATATATATATATATAAATGTATATATTTATTTATTTATTTCTTCTTCGTCAGAACAACAAGGCAAATTGTACTATAGTACTAGAAATATCTTAGACCTGAAATATATGAAAAGGACTGGAAATATTCGCTTTTTGACCGAAGTAAGTTTCCGAGACCTGTGTGATCTGAGATTTGTGTTTTCTTGATCGGAATGACAAAGCAGATTCAGCTGTGACGTTATGTATATAATTAATTTGAACCAGAAATGCTCCTATACGTGCCAAACATGATATAATAATTAAGTTAAACTCTTATAGTATTTATCACGGACTTAAATAATATCTACCTGATGTATGCCTACTTACGTTTTAAAATGTTTATACTGCTCCCATCATATTAAATAATAATTGCATCTACTAAGTAATATAAGGACTTAGTAATATAAGATTGCGTGCGAAGCCACGGTTAACAGCTAGTATCTAAATAAACACCATCATATAAACGGATTAAAACAATTATAAACACTATAAGATATATGTTTACTGATAAAAAGTCAAATTGGTTTAGAAGAACGTAATATTTACTGCCCCTCTGCTTAGTAAGCTAAAAAGTTATATCCCTTCCTAATATTAATCTAACTAAGTTGAGGCATTAATGTATTTATGAACAGATTAACTAAAGGTGTGAAGTGGTGTACACAATACGGAAAAGTTTATTCTTTGAAAGATACTTCACATTTTTACTAAACATTATCATGGAAGTATTAAATATAGTATAAAATTGGGTAGAAGTACCTAAAAGCACTTGAAATAAAAGTTTCACTGAGTTACATAAAAAATTAAAGTATCAGCTCATTTCGCCCCCAAAATTTTTCACAGACAGATAAACAAAGACATTATTACGAAAATTAGTTTTTTTGGAATATTAAATGAATTTTTCTAACTAAAGTCTACGTTTAAATTGTACCAAACTACTGTACATCATATTATTTAAATATAAAGTATTTACTAAAAATTGTCATTTGAAATTAAAATAAAGATAAAACAACCAAATATTATGCAATATTTAAACTACTGAATCTGCCATTCAGTGCATATCTAGAGAAAATAACGAAAAGTTTATGTAACAGGTTTTAAATATACGTTATTTTATTATAGGTCCTTACTAGGACATTGGTTATGTAACGAATTCATTTATAAGAAGAGGTTATTCAAGAACAAACTTTATCTAAATAAAAAAGGAGCAAACTTAAAATTTAAAAACAGTGATCCAAAATGGTTTAGTACCAACCAAAACTTTAAAACATTAATAATTTCCTTTGAATAGCATTTAATAAGTGAAAAATTATACTTTAAAGTAACAATATTTTCAAAGCAAATTCTAGAGTAATGATTAAATGTTCCCCAATTAATTAAGATTCATTAGTGAAATCTAAATTACCACTGACAAACATTAATTAAATATCATTACAAAAACAAAAAGTATCACATCTATGTAACAAATCCAGGTGTTTGGTTTGAAAAATGTTACCTAATACATAAAACTTCACTAGCATTAAAACAATCAAGGCATATCCTATCATTGGCAACTTGTCTTATGAATGTGATTACTAGGTTCTGCGAAATGTATTGGGTCAATTAAATACCTTGAGGACAAGTAAAACTGTCCTAAAAACCGTACTAAAACCGTCGTCAATCATGTTATAAATGACGAAGACAATTTTGAAAAAACATATGCGGAAAGTACATGAATATCTAAATTAAATTTGTCTCAGAACACTACAAAAAGGTAACTAATAGGTATTCAAAACTAAAATTTTACACGTGCTGAAAATATGTAACTTTTCCAAAACAGTTAAAGTTTTAAAACAAGATCTGGAATAAACATGTTATTTATTCCATCCATATTTACTTTTGTTTCTGTTACTTTCAATTCCATACCCTTTATTCACCTGAAGACAGATGTTATAAATATATACCGAAATATTGGTTTAAAAGTTTTGTATGTACAGTTATTTATTATAAATAAATACTTTTAGTTTACCTTTTTATCTTACCGTTATCTATGGATTGAAATTTTTTCGGATAAATTATAACCACTAACATTTTAAAATTTATTATATATTTAAATTTTAATTAATTTCCAATAGAACCACGTGTTACTACATTCCTAATTAATTAAATATTTTTATTTACCGTCGCGTCGCTGTGAACCAGCACTACTGCAAGGCAGATAAAAATGAGTTTCTCAGAAGTCATTTCCTGTAACAGCAAATAAAAAGGTATTTTCTTTTATAAGCACTATTTCTACACTTTCTTAGTTTGTGTTTTAAAAATATTTTTCAGACTTTGAACAAGTTACAATTTAAACTATATGTATATATTATGACAATATAATTGTAATTTGTCATAGGGAAAATAATAGAATTAAATTTTTAATAGTATATTGGTTATATAACAAATAATTCCAGCAAAATTTATTTTACTTTTATTTTCGTTCTCATTATATTTAAGTTCAAAACGATTTTTAAATAATGTAACGCCCCTCAATACTTTCCATAAAATATACGTTGAAATCCTAGTCTTATTTATAAAATTTTAATATTCAAGAAAGAGGTTTAATTCGGATTTTCTTGGTAAAAAGTGTATATAAAACATTTATTGATTTGATCGTCAATTTAATGGAAATGCTTTTAAAGAAAATGGAACGTATTAATTCTACATACCCTTGTCTCGCATTATTTCTACGAATTTTGTATTTTTTGAAGGAAGGTTAAAACACCGAACTATAATTCAAAAGCGTTAAACAGCAAATTAATTCCAATAGTCTTTATTTCAGTCATATTGCGTTTTTATATAATATTTTGTAACAAAAATTAATAAAAACATATTTGCATATTAAATCTTTGCTATGCATTTATACATTTTAATGAATATGATACGATAAGCCACAAATAGCTGTTATTGGTAGTATTAGAATATTATTAAGATCCATATTCGATACTACTAGATTCATTTAATATAAAATATATTACAAAAGACTGAATAGTATCCCTTAGTTTTGTGTGTTGGTTATTCTTTTCATGTATGTTTCGTTTGAATTAATCTATTTATAAATTTAATAAGAAATTTTCGTTCCTAAATAACAATAAAGTATGTACTATATACATACATATATATTGCAAATATATGTAGTTTTTTAACGAATTATATAACAAACTATTCAATAAAAAAAATTTGTGCAAAACTGCACATAAAATAAAAAAGTACATAACATAACGACTTACCTTGGTTTCAGTCACGAAAAGACTAAAAATTGTATCAGAAGTATGTCGAATTATTTATTATTTCTTATTTGATCAAGATAAATAAATGAATAGTTCTGATATCATGTGCTGTGAGATTACATTGTAATCAAATTACCATAACCAAACGATCAGTTGCTTCTTCCACGTTTGAAATGTAACAATACTTAAAATAATTCATTATGATTGATATCAATGAGTTGATGTAAGTTACGGTTTTAGTGTGGTTATATTAAATTACTAGTTATGAAAAAAGGGTGGAAATAATGAAAAAGTATTCAATATTCCATGATACTTTAACACGATTTTTCAAAATATAGGTTATGCTTACGTTATTTTTTAACTCCTTGTAGACCTTTCTCCATTAGATTTTAAGTTTTATATCTACTTTGCAAACTACTTCTTAAGTGCAGTATTCATTTATTTTGTTAAAATAAACAAAACTTAAGCCAAGAACAAATATAAAACCCCCTAGAACAGGACATACATTGTAATTTTTTCAAAAATAAACCAGCGTGATTATATAAGGAGAAAAAACTTTCAGGTCGGATTTATGGCATTGCACTCTACTAAGAAGGACCGTTAGTTTGATGTACTGTTCTACCTTTCCTCTAATTGAAGATTTTCTTCTAACTCCTTGCGGGCCACCCCCCTACTATGACATGAAAAAAATGGTAGTTACATCTAAAAGTAAATTTGTAAGTACATTAATGATATACAAATTTTTTTGCTTTAAATTTAATAGTTCGATTTATGAAGCCCGGATTTTCATATGCCCTGTGTGTTTACATACAGGGTTACAATTAATTCTTAGGACGAATTTATAATTTTTAAACGACAAGAGCTATAACAACCAAATTTGAAATGCCATTATTGGTAACAGTAAGCTATTTTTCTGTGTATACCACGTCTTATGTCAGCTTTTGGGAATGGTCCCTCAGGGGCAAGAAGAAAATCAATGAAACAACAGAATATGTTGAGTTGCACATAATTTAATGCTCTAGTTGAAATAAAAATATTGCAGTGAACTAGAGTTCAAAAGGTTTATCCAGTCAAAATTAATTTCTGTAAAATAAAAAATAAAAAATGAATAACACCGTACATTTTACTAGTTATCACTGTGTAGGAATATTATTTTGAGTAAAAGAATTCCAAGGTAGGTATTCAAAATCTTTCTCTCTGGTCGTCTGGCAATGTGCTAAGCATAATCAGAAACACCTGCTGCTAAAATAAGTACACTGTTAAGTGCAAGTAGTGGGCCTATTAGGGTTTCCCCTCCTGTGGACTTCCCCACAATGGCCTGAATCTCTATTTATCAGTTTATTGCCGTTCCTAAACCAAGGACATCAATAAACCAGAATATCAATTGGTAAAGTCGTTTATTCAATACAATTCGAAACATAAGACACATTACAAAACGTTGCAATCGCAAGAACTGCCAACACACGCTAAGCTGTCCAAAAATGCTCAGCTATTTATCTATCTCTTTTCATTCCAGGACGGGGTTTACTGAAATGGACATTAAAACAGTAAGTTTTGGATGTTATTCTAATAATAATGTATATACGTCAAGTTGCAATAAAGCTACAGTCGTTGTTGCAGTCATATCCTGTTACCGTTAAGTTATAATTTTTTATAAAGTTTATAAAAGTTTTTTATGTTCAGCTATGCCACTTGGTGAGCTTGAAAGAATTAAACTTTTAATGATTCGTGGCTAGCATAATAATATAAGACCGTATGCACAAATAAAAAATTTATAAATTAATAAGTTTCTTAATGGAAATTCTATTTCTAAATCTGCAGTACAATTCACAGTTGTCAACTTTTTAGAAATTGTTAGTGTTAAGTATCGTGTCAGACATGAAATAACAACTACTGCGACACAAGAAGACAGATCATTAGACATTCTTCAGTCTTACATTGAAAAAAATTGAAGAAATCCAAATGAACCAGTTAATTCTGCATCAAAACTTGATGAAAAATATCATCGATCAATTCTCAAGAATTTAAAGTAGTCTCGTTTAAAAACATAACGTGTTATCATGTTGCAGCAACTGAGCGAAGACGATTTCAGTCTTCTGATGGAATTCTGTGAAATAATTATGAGTAGAATTTACCAAAGCCAGATACTTTGAGACGATATTATATTCACAGATGGGTCGACTTTTACGTTGAATGGCTATGTTAACATGCATATCTGCCGATATCGGGATAATGGTAACTGCACTTGATGTAAGAGTGTCACACACACGTCGTTTCCATACGTTTAACGTATGGGCAGGTATAATACGTAATTTAAGTATAGGGGCATTTACCGTTGGTGGAAATTTAAATACCAAAAGTGTTTTCAATAAAACAGATTATCGTCACACTACAGTGCTCAAGTTAGACAATACTTAGATGCAATGTTCCCACACCAGGGATTATAATACGTGGAGCGATTGAAAGACAGGCTGGTTCCCTAGACCAAGCTCAGAATAAATAAAAAAAAACAGGAGCCAGCTTTTTATAACTGGTTAGCACATTGCCAGTCGGCCCGGGAGGAATATATTGGTTACCTATTTTGAAATTAGTTTACTAAAATATTTGAGGCTTTGTTTTTAGTTCAGTTATACATTTAACATGATTTACAATCAACATAGGCTGTCTTTAAAGACTTTTCTTACCCCCAACGTCCTGCTCCCGAAAATAACAATTGATTACCATGTACGGTATTCAGAAAAATAGTTAACTATTACCAGTAACGGTATGCTAAAATCGGTTGCGGTATCCATTGACGTTGAAAAATTATATCCAACGTAAGAGCGATTGTTACACTATGGAATTATATTAAATTCAAATCATGTGTAACATGATCAAATTAACATAAATTTGTCCACGTTGTTTTTGGATAAATAAAAAATTACATTTAAATGTTTAGTTTAGCTCCTGTTCACCTTCCATTTATTGCATCATCTGGTATTAGATGTTATCTCATACCTGACTCTTGGAATGTTGTGTCCCTTCAATAAAATCTCTAATATGAACTTTCTTTAAAAGAGCAGTACACACATCACATATCGCATGACACGTTTGAGGGTCTTTGTTTGTAATATTTCCTAATTTATAAGGCTGCATGTATAACATTTACTATGTCACAAGTTAAAATCTCCTACAGTCGTATTCAGTTAGATTAAAAATTTATTCAGTCTGTGATTTTGCTGTTGTCATGATTATCTAAACGACTAATGCAAAATTTCCACTAACGCTCAGTCATATCTCATGGAATACCATGCACAATTGTTTAAGTCGGTGTTGCCTGGATATGAATGCAAAATTTAGTAATTAGGTCAGATAGTTTTTGACTTATCGTACAGACAGATGTTTACACAGACAGAAATAAACCTCGTCCTGCCCCTTGAATGAGACTTAGCTAATTCTTATCTAACAAATTTCTGATCAAGAACACACTCATTTTAAGATATAAATTACGCATATGAGTAAGACGTGGTATAATAACGTTATTGCCATTTTGGTTTTCTCCTTAGACACAAATATTACAACATTAATAATGTTTTTAATGATTCTAAGTTGTATTACATTATTTAACTGGCGGAACTAATCTCACGCAATTCAAAATCGATTACGATTTTATATTTTCGTGGACGATTAAATTACGAGCAGAATAAAGTTTACATTTGTAATACCGCTAATTTGTCATTTGATGTAATATCTTATTTTTATTTTGTTAATAAAGCTCAAGGCTGATAACATAAACTATAGGAGGTCCAACCTTTTCTTCAACGGGGTAAACAAGTATTATTCAACATATTATAATGTAAATAAACAAGTCCCTGATGACTTCTTTTGATTTAATGTAAATGATTTTTTTTTATAAAGCAATATATTACCACTTCTTAACAAAACAAGGGTTTAAACAAGTATTATTCAACATAATGTAAATAAACAAGTCCCTGATGACTTATTTTGATTTAATGTACATGATTTGTTTGATAAAGCAATATATTACCACTTCTTAACAAAACAATGATGTAATACTATGTTATTGCGTCAATCCGGAAAGGGGAGAACAAGGCAAAATCAAGTATGTACAAAACATACAAAACATTTGACCTATTCTCTTGATAGTGGTACAGTATAAGAAATCAAGTAGATTTCTAGTATGATAAGGATTGAATAATGAACGCTTTCACATGTACTACAGCTTGGGAAAATGTTAAAATCCTTTTTGAAGAGAGCAAAGTTGGCAGAAGTACTTTTCAGAAGTTATCTCTTGCTTCGGCAATCGCAGTAAACCTGAATATCAACCACTGCGCCTCCTTTGTTCAGATAATCGCTTAAAGTAGGACTTTTTGAGTTTCAGTTGTTTCTTGTTTATCCTATTTATATGACCACATTTACGCAAGCTTTCAGTTAACGTTATGATTTATTTATGATATTTCCCTAAATATTATTTACACAATTTGTTATTACTAAATACTTGAATGAAATATGAATTCCTTAATTTGTTCCAAACGATGTCGTCATGTTCTATTTCAATACATCTTAGTTTGTTAAACCATAGACATTTTTGTTTAAAACTGATATCTGAGAACAAGTAATACAAACACGAACAGCCTTTTCAAAGAAAAATATTCCGTGAAAGTCTGTTTGTTTGATCTGTTTTGGAACCGTTGAAATGATACTTTCCTAATCTAAAAACTCCTTGAAACTAATAAGTGCCGTGTAAAAATAATAAGTTATTATTAAACTGACCAGTAAAACCTACATTAACGGGATACACTTTAAAACTACTAGTTTGTTACTAAATTTAGGAATATAAAGGAAAATAGTTTAAACCGCATTCTAGTATTTACCATATTAGTACTTATGATATCCTAAGATCGGTTTTTGGTAACACCGAAAGTTCCTGTTCATTTCAGACCTTATTTTTAATAAGTATACTTTTTAATGTTTTTTTATTTAAGAATTATATGAAAAAAATATATTATTAAATGACTATTTAAACTTTTTGGATAGTAAATAAAATTTGGTATTAATCTTGTAATGATCAATTAAATATATTTCATTTAAGTTAAATTGAACCTTTAAAAAAGATACAGTGAACTTATTTTCCATACGTCCTTTTACGTGGATTTTAAAGAAATCTGTCTGTTGTAATAGCCCTCATGAAGGAATTTATGGGAGATCTTATATAATAGGTTTTATGTTATCAAAGTCTTTCCTTTTTTAACAGCTCTGGGAAAACCCTGCTAGTAGAGTGTTCATTCCTATGTCTTTTTAAGCCACTTTATAAATGTCAAATTTAAATGTCGTGGAGACCAGTCAGCTTTGATAACTTACGTGGAAATGTACTCAGCTTTGCTCATTAAAGATGGTTTTATAACAGTGTTTTAATATTATAAAAACATATTTCTACTTTAGTAGATCTTTTTGATTCGTCATTGTCTCAATATGGAATAAAAGGTACATGTTGAACTTTTCTCAATTTTATGCATCCTACTTCTGATAATGCATTGCGTACTTAGGTATAATAGAAATTTTAAATAAGGCTCAGACTCTTTGATGAATTTAAGCTCAATTTTTATTTTGATTGATGAAACTCCTAACTATATTTATTCCTTCAATGATAAAAAATTGAAAAATAAGTTAAATAAATATTTCAAGAAGCCGTAGCTAAAAGGTAGAATTAACGACAACCTTTTACCGTTTAGCGGAAGAAAATATATCTTTTTGTCCTGTAATCATCTCGGTAAATGCAATAATGCAACCGTTGGTTATAAAAACTCTACTATATATAGGTCGTAAAATAAATATCGGATCAGTTGTTTGTAAGTTTATTAGCCTTATGTACAGGATCAATGAAGTCACAAAGAATTAAACGTGTTTAGATAATTGGAACAACTCATAGAAACAAAAATTTATATTAGAGCTAAGAAAGGTATTATAAATGTGAGAGTTTCATGTAAATATATATAATATACTTCAATTTTATCATACAACCACGTATGACTTCAAAAAAGAGCAGATAATATGGGTCATATGTCTGAGTCAGGGAATATAACGTTTTAACAACAGCAGAATTTATTTAATTAGTTTAATTGCACTATTGAAGATTACATATAACATGTTATATGTTATTACGTGTTATATGTTATTATGTTATTACGTGTTATAAGAAAAGGAATTGTTAATTTTAGTGAGTGTATTGTTTGCTATTTTTTATTATTTGAATCGAATAGATGCTCATTTGCAGGCACCTACCAGCTATGAACAATTAAAATCGTACGAGGCCACAATTACAACAGACGTTCTTTGTTTGAATTTTATTGTTCTACGGTTGGAAATGACAATAGGAATACCATGGAAATTCCCTTCTTTCTCGCTTGCTTTCAACGATAAAACACTTTAATATTTTTGCATGGAATCAGTTTTTATATATGCACAATTCTCTAGAAAATTTTCTATGCAGTACTAAGTTTAAGTACTTGAATATAACTATGTATGATAATTTATGGTTGTTTAAATAAAATCTGAACTCTTTCCTACAGTACGTCTTCTTTCCACAACGGGTTAAGGAATTATTTTACTATCACTTGTATAAATGAATAATACATTTTCCAATTTATAACTTTAATTTTTGGGAATCAATGATTTCATCTATATATTATTTATAATTCTTTTATAAAAGAGAAAATATAAAAAAATTAAGAGCAGGGCAGCTAAGATAAACGTTTAAAGATCCTTAGTTTGTAAAATAAATTACTTTAAAAACTAAGGTGTACTGCAAAAAAACACATTTTTACATTTGAGGTTTTATAATTTGAATAAATGGTTAAGAAATGCATAAAATACTTCACTAAACATTGCAAGTAATTTATTTATGAAAAAATTGATGTGAATAAATTCAATAAAAGACCAAATTTCTAAATTAATCAGTTCAAATTTAATTTAATTTGTATTACCCTCCAAAAAAGAACAATAATGCGTTGCCATAAACTTTTTTTGTTATTATACATTTAATTGGCCATCAAAATACTCCTCTAAGTAAAACATAAATAATTTTACTTAGTTATAAAAAATGTTATAAAATTATGCCAGTGCAGTATATACATTTCTTATCAAATTCAAAATTATTTGAGTCACTGTAACAAGAACATGTTTCTTTTCCTTCATGAGGGCGGCAGCATACAAAATTTCAGTACTACGTTTGCTTTGTATACTTCAAATTTCATCCAACCCCATATGCAATTGTATAGTCAGGTGAGGTCAGAGGACCTTGGATGCCAGTTAATAACTCAAACAGCATCAATCAATGTAAAGTGTTCCTTTAAACATTCTTTACTCGATGAGCAGTATGCGGAAGAGTGCTGTCATGTTGGAAACATAGATTCATTCATGATAAAAGTTGTATATTTTCCAGAGTATTTAAAAGTTCATTACATAAAAATGCCATGTATGTTTCTGCTACAAGTCGGTTCTCTAATCTAAAAAGGGCCAATTAATTCATCAATTGTAATACCACACCACACAGTGACTGAATATCTATGCTGAAACGTTATGCCCGTTGAAGCATGAGGATTCTCATCTGACCACACAAACACGAGTAAATGCAGTTTTGTCAGTAAAGAACATTGAAACAAATTATTGGTTTTAAATCCATTCACAGAATTGCAGACACGCAGCATTGTCTCCTCTATGAAGTTGGTGCACTTTTTGTACATGAAATGGATACAATCCGTTTAAGTGTAAAGTTCGCAACACACAAGCTTTTGGCATAAACAGTTGCATTAATATTTTACACGAACTTTTAGTGGGACTACGTGAACGTAGTATGAATACTTTCAGCATCATCTACTTGTTAAATCCCATGATCAAAAAAGAAATTATTACGCTAGGGAAACAACCGGACTAACCAAGATTATTAAATGTCTCAGTAAATAATGTTTGATTTGGTTCTCTACATTGAGGAAACCCTCTTTGATATCCTGCAACTGAAACTTGTAGCATTGTAATTACAGAAGTCATACACATAAACCATATCTGTATACTCTTCGTAAGAAAATACGTGAGGCATTATAAAAATATGAGAAACGAAACAAACAAATTTACGAATACAAATAAAATTTTAAATTATTTGAAAATATTGACAAACACAATAAATAGTCAAAGAAATGTTACATAAATTAAGTCACAGATTAAAATGTAATAATACTAATCACAACTAAAGTACATATTAAAAATGTTTAATACCATTATACAATAAGAAATAACTAATTCTGTAGCTGTTAGAAGTTAAGGGGAATACTTAGTGAACTCATTTAAAAGTAGATGTTCAAAATGTTTCCTTTCGGTCGTCTGACAATGTGCTACGTTTAATCAGAAAAAACCTGCTGCATTAAGAAGTACAATAAAAAGTGAAAGCAGTGCCTCTAGGTCAAGTTATCTGTCTATCAGTTCTCTTATAAGTTTCACTTAAGCTACAGTACTTTTTGCAGCCATATCCTGTTACTGCAAGTTATAAGTTTTAAGAGATGTTGCTTAGTGAGCGTGAAAGAATTACACTTTTAATGATACGCGACTGGGGTTATAATGTAAGACCGTTTGCAGAAGTAACACATTTATTCTATGCTACTTTTCCTGATAGAGCTCCTATTTCTAAATCCACACCACAGTACACAGTTCCTCGCTTTGTAGACACTGGTAGTGTTAAGGATCGAGCCAGATTTGGACGACCGAGTACTGTGACAGACGAAGACAGTCTTACATTGAAAATCTAACTAAGCGAAGATGTTTTTGATCGCCGGATGGAATTCAGTGAAATTATGATGAATAAAATTGACCAAAACCCAATACTTTTAGACGGTATTATATTGAGTCGACTTTTATGTTGCATGGCCATGTTAACAGGCATAACTGCCGGTATTGGGATAATGTTAACCCACACTGGATGAGTTAGTGTCACACAGAAAATCCCCAAAAATTAAACGTATGGGCAGGTATCGTACGTAATTCAATTATAGGACCATTTTTCATCGATGGAAATTTAAATGCCAACAAGTATCATGATACGCTCCAAAATGAGATAGTTCCTGCTTTACAAGCTACTCTGGGCGCTGACTTCCAAACATGATTTTTCCATCAAGACGGAGCACCGCCACACTATGGTGTTCAGGTAAGGCAATACTTAGATTCCCACACCGGTGGATTGGAAGACGTGGTGCGATTGAGTGGCCGGCTCGTTCCCCTGACCTAACTCCGCTTGACTACTTCCTATTGGGCTACATCAAGGACAAAGTGTATCGAACTCAGCCTACAGATCTGAACGAACTCAGACATAGGATATCACATGAAGCTCAACCTATTCTACGAGAATACTTACAAATGC
This sequence comes from Homalodisca vitripennis, assembly GCF_021130785.1. Classification (NCBI taxonomy): domain Eukaryota; kingdom Metazoa; phylum Arthropoda; class Insecta; order Hemiptera; family Cicadellidae; genus Homalodisca; species Homalodisca vitripennis. The sequence continues at coordinate 134,050,256 of NC_060208.1, forward strand.
AGTAGCCGGCATTTATAACCGGTTAGCACATTGTCAGACAGCCGAAAGGAAACATTTTGAACATCTACTTTTAAATGAGTTAACTAAGTATTCCCCTTAACTTCTAACAGCTACAGTATTAGTTATTTCTTATGTAATAATGGTATTAAAAATTTTTAATCTTTGAACAGCGATTTCTTCCGACTAGATCAACCTTTTGAAGTCCGGTTTGCGACATTGTTTTCAGTTCAACTAGACCTTTAAAATGATGTATAACTCAACATAGGCTGTCATTAAAGATTTTCTTATAACCCCCGACGGGGCCGTCCCCCAAAGGTGAAATACGACCACCATGTACACAGAAAAGTAGCTTACAATTTCCAGTAACGGTATACAAAATTTGGTTATGATATCTCTTGTCGTTTAAAAGTTATAAGGTCGTCCTAAGACTTAATGGTCACCCTGTATATAAAAATAGTTATGTTTTATATATATATATATATATATAATACTTTTTGTGATTCGATGTTTATTGAAATTATATATATATATATATATATATATATATATATATATATAATGTATATATGTATACATTATATATATATATATATATATACATATATATATGTATACATTCATATATATATATATCTTATGAGAATACAATAGTAATACTTTTGTAGCCACGAAATTTGGGTACTACATCAAACTGATTTGGGAGGAATATAATAAATATTTGAATATTTGAAAATTATCTATAATTATCTAATTGATTGAGGGGTAGTTTGTAATAAAGGGATTTCAAGAATTAGATACATTTTAAAAATATTATAAAATACTAAATAATATACCCATATACAAGGACAACCATAAGTTATATGCTTAAAAAACGAAAAATTTCCCAATTAAACTCCAAATGTTTTAAATGTCTCGTTTAATTTTATTAGCATATTTTTATGCAATTTTGTTTTAACGTAGTGGCTGTTTCAGCATTCGTTAAAACTGACGTTAATTATGAACCTAGATAAAAAACTTAAATATGCTGAAATGTACACGATTTATGATTTTTCTCTATCTAATGGTTTTCGGTATATTGAGTTCAAGTACATACCATGAGAATACAATAATAATACTTTACTTACCATAAAATTTGAGTACTTCATTAAACTGATTCGTGAGGACTATAATACATATTTAAAAATTATCTTTAATTATCTAATTGATTAAGGGGTAGTTTTTAATAAAGAGATTTCGAGAATTAGATAAATTTTAAAAATATAATAAAATACTGAATAATTTAAAGTTTTTTCACATCAGTAACTACATCATTTCTCAAAGAGTAAGATGTGTTTTCAATATGTTTGAACATTGGTGAATATAATTTATATTTTGGGATATAAATTTTTTTTTTAGTCTGAAAGTAGTAAAAAAACAAAGGTTTTCAGTTTATATCTAATTTAAAAGAGGATTCGAACGCCAATAGTGCTTAAAATATAGACCTTTTAATTTAGATTTTAACCCTACACACATAACTTCAATTCAAAAATAATGGCCTTTTGGCAAGGTTTCGTATCAGAAAGACGGTATTGTAAGTGTTAATGCTATTTGTTGATTTAAATAAATCCTACCACTTAAGTAACGGAATGTGCAATAGTGAACGAGGAGAAAAATTACCATTTTTTTTGAATAGGAGAGAGGTTTTCTAAAGAGATAATGAAATCAATGTCGTTGAATATTCATGCTATGTAAAAACTCAATTATGTAGTGATTTAACTCTGCTACATTATTCCTCACTGATAAGTAAACACATAACTTGTTTTAAGGTGTCAGCCTCAATTCCTAAATTTATTGTATATACTAGTTGCTAGTGTTGCTAGTGGTATGTTTTTTCCTCAATGTATGCTCAAGAAATGCTTTTTTCTATAACTGTATTTATCTTTAGAGATAATACTCTAATATGTAATAAATGCGAAATAATAAAAAATGTAGTATAATAGTTTTACATAAGCACAGTAAAAGTATGAAAATGTTATTGCGCTCTTTGAAGACCATTGATCACAGATGTTCTTTGCTCGATCGGTGTAAACGATTAGCTTTGAGGAGCGACTGAGTTGAAACTCTTTTCCACGCCTCACTGGATATTTTCAAAGTAGAACTCTTATTTGCAGAACTTATTGGACACTTTGAGTGAGAATTTAGAGGTAATGTTGTAATAGTTGAAATAGCTATTAATGTTTGGGACTTTTCAATGTAATTAATTCTATTGTATCCAAAGATAACCTGAGAAATTGTGCAATGTAACATATTTCGGTTTTTATAAATATCCTTACTGTCAAATATCGTTAAAGTCACTGAATGTAGCCTAAAAATATTGTGTAAATTTTCCTTGTATCTTCTAATTTTATAAATAAATAAATATATATATATATATATATATATATATATATATATATATATATAAAACACACACACTTAGATGATTTAAGCTTCATACTCATTTGTGTTAAACTGGAATATTAAGAATGGCTATTTTTATAATGTTAGTTTTTCCTTAAGTTAAATACAAAATTGCTTATACATTGGTCTTTTTGAAAGAGGAAAGTCTAGTAAGCTCTATTAAAATGTAGTAACTATTTGTATCATTCTAAATTTATTTTTCATATATATTTCAAATAATGGATATATAGACTAGGTGGAATTATTATTTATTTCATTAAGTTTCTTTTAAAATCTATATTTGTTCTGTATACAATTAACCGATATAGCATACCATTGAAATAAAGGTGAATGGTAAGTAAAATATTTCAGAATATTCCTAATTTATCACATTAGGTAAATCTAAACAAAAACTTTCGAAATATAATCTGTATGACCCATTGCTAATATGTAACCAGGGATTAGTAATAAATTTGGTCAATTTGTCTGAATTGATGCAGGGATGAATACTTTTGCTGAAAGTGATAGCTAGTTATCCATGTAATGAGAATAAATAAGCGCGACTTGACATCTATTACGCCACGCTCTCTTACATGTTTCATTTCATAAATTTAATATGAAAATAACTCACTAAGATATTCTCCATTTAATATGATACTCCCACTTGTAATTTTATTATTTTTTTACTTCGAAATACTAGTTACAAAATACTAGTTATTTATGTAATTAACTATATATATTGTAATGAGATGCTTGAGATGTTATGAATAGATATCCATTAGTTAGTTTGTGGACATTCCACGAACTTATAGATCCAGAAAATGACTCTTCGGTCTATATCACTATTGTAAATACGAGGGGTCTCTAAACCTCGTAGATAATTCAAGAAGAAATTGAGCTATGGAGTTGAACTTAGTAGATGTCTAAATTAAGTAATATATAATTTGAAAGTGACGCATGCCGTTTATTATATCCTTAAACTAATATGTTAATTAACACCTAGTCTTACGTGATACTTCTTTGTTATATATTTGTTCGATAAGAAGTATTAAGGCCGATTGGCAACAATATGGACGTAGATTTACGTGACGAATGTCGAGTTTAGGCTCCGAATGACTGCTACTTTCAGTAGCTTCTGGAATACAGCAACGGTAGGGTGAAAGGATCGAACGTTTTACTGTTGAATGACAAAATCAATTGTGGAAAAATCCACAAATCTGGAAGTGCACGCTGCGAAGAAAGAAGCCGATCGTAGGGCTTTGCACACCTTTACCAGGGGTCAGAGTATGCATGTCGGTGATTAGTGGATATTTGCTCGTAAGTCTCTACCAACATCCGCGAATCCGTTACTACAGCTTTGCTATTGAAAACAATGTAAAACAGCCAAAAGATCGGTTTCTCGATTGATATGAGCGTGACGTGTTTCAAACTAGTCTTTTTTGTTATCGGTGCCATAAACCGAGACTGTCATGTATCGTAACTGCTGTGAGAATAAGGAATTTCATGATCCCAACAATGACCTGAGAGAAGCATAAAGCTTGGCATGTGAAGCTTCCTCAGAAAACAGGCCAGTGGCCAGTGAGACACCATCATCCCGTCCCTGCGAGTAAATGAGCCTGAAACGCGAATCAAGTCAAAGAAGAGTTATGTAACAGGAAAGAACACCCGCGAACCATGAATAGAAGCCCTAGCTAAGTACCGTGCAGTTGCCTGAGTTGACAAGGAAATAAGAATAGTTCCAGTAGTAAAGATTTATCCGAAGAACTAGTTGTCATCGGACATGTGGATTTTAGGAAAGTTTTAATTCATACAGGTGCTCAGATGACGCTCGTCAAAATTTTGGCTATAGTTGCCCCGATAACAAAGCCTGACTTGATAATCTGAGGATTTTAGATAGAAGTTTAAAATCTATTACAGACAAGGCATAACTTCTATACGTAAATTAATTATTTAGTGAGCAGTATAAGTTAGGAGCGAAAAATATTAATTGTACTCTCTTATTAAGTGACAGTGGAATAACTATTAGATATATGATCGACGTCCTTTTGTTACCCTTTGTAATTTAAAACGTATATTTTTCATCCTATAAGTTGCATTTGACCTAGTCCTAAATTAATTATGCGGTGTGTACGATTTGTTACCAGCAGCAAACAGATTAGCTTCGTAAGGGACAGTGGCATATCTATTTAATATACGTTCCAAAAAACCTTACTACCTTTTTCGAAGCGTGTGTTTAACATGATATAAGCCGTATAATCTATTTACACTATTTCTAAATTAAAAATTCTTTTTGTAGGGTAGGTTAGGAGCGGCAAAAAGGTTATCTTAGTAAGTGACAGATGCATACGTATTTTACTCTTTTCCTAGTTTCTAAACGAATATTTTGCATCATATTAGGAGTAAAGTTTGCTTTCCTAATCTTAAATAAATTATTCGTTGCGTGAGATAGGTTAGCAGCAGCAAACTTGTTAGCTTGGTATGATAAAATAAGTTTCCTAGTTTGCAAACCTGTTTATTATACGTTCTATATACTTTATACCTAGTCCACAAAGTATTGGTCTGATTTTGGAATAGAACAGGAGCACACATATGCTATCTGGAGTATTTATAATAACAAATCAATTTAAAATAAATTTTAAAAAGTATTCCTACTTAATCTAGTTTGGAAACGTATACGTTACAATCTACAAGCCTTATAACTTTCTTCTATATCGTACAAATATAATACGTGGAGGAAATTAAGTTATATATTGGGTTTTGCTTAGCCAGATCAATATATATATATATATATATATATATATATATATATATATATATATATATATATATATATATATATATATATACATAATAAATACAAAATTGATATAATACTTGTAGTAGATAACCTAACTGTGTTGAGGACAGACTCACCCTAGATGCATTGCTTCCATGTATGTTAAATTCCTTTTCCTCATCTATTACATTCAAAACATACAATCAATATATCACAATAAAAATAACATACACTACATACATCACAGAACACCGATATCGGTGTTTGCTTTTCTCTCTTGGCCTAATATATGGTGAGATGCATACGTATTACTATTTTACTCTTTTCCTAGTTTCTAAACGAATATTTTGCATCATATTAGGAGTAAAGTTTGCTTTCCTAATCTTAAATAAATTATTCGTTGCGTGAGATAGGTTAGCAGCAGCAAACTTGTTAGCTTGGTATGATAAAATAAGTTTCCTAGTTTGCAAACCTGTTTATTATACGTTCTATATACTTTATACCTAGTCCACAAAGTATTGGTCTGATTTTGGAATAGAACAGGAGCACACATATGCTATCTGGAGTATTTATAATAACAAATCAATTTAAAATAAATTTTAAAAAGTATTCCTACTTAATCTAGTTTGGAAACGTATACGTTACAATCTACAAGCCTTATAACTTTCTTCTATATCGTACAAATATAATACGTGGAGGAAATTAAGTTATATATTGGGTTTTGCTTAGCCAGATCAATATATATATATATATATATATATATATATATATATATATATATATATATATATATATATATATACATAATAAATACAAAATTGATATAATACTTGTAGTAGATAACCTAACTGTGTTGAGGACAGACTCACCCTAGATGCATTGCTTCCATGTATGTTAAATTCCTTTTCCTCATCTATTACATTCAAAACATACAATCAATATATCACAATAAAAATAACATACACTACATACATCACAGAACACCGATATCGGTGTTTGCTTTTCTCTCTTGGCCTAATATATGGTGAGATGCATACGTATTACTATTTTACCCTTTTCCTAGTTTCTAAACGAATATTTTGCATCATATTAGGAGTAAAGTTTGCTTTCCTAATCTTAAATAAATTATTCGTTGCGTGAGATAGGTTAGCAGCAGCAAACTTGTTAGCTTGGTATGATAAAATAAGTTTCCTAGTTTGCAAACCTGTTTATTATACGTTCTATATACTTTATACCTAGTCCACAAAGTATTGGTCTGATTTTGGAATAGAACAGGAGCACACATATGCTATCTGGAGTATTTATAATAACAAATCAATTTAAAATAAGTTTTAAAAAGTATTCCTACTTAATCTAGTTTGGAAACGTATACGTTACAATCTACAAGCCTTATAACTTTCTTCTATATCGTACAAATATAATACGTGGAGGAAATTAAGTTATATATTGGGTTTTGCTTAGCCAGATCAATATATATATATATATATATATATATATATATATATATATATATATATATATACATTAAATTGTATAAATGGCAATAGCCTTATTTAATTTCAATAAACATTGAATCACAAAAAGTACTTGCTCCCGGCGGAGCAAGTACTTTTTGTGATTCAATGTTTATTGCAATTATATATATATATATATATATATATATATATATATATATATATATATATATATATACATAATAAATACAAAATTGATATAATACTTGTAGTAGATAACCTAACTGTGTTGAGGACAGACTCACCCTAGATGCATTGCTTCCATGTATGTTAAATTCCTTTTCCTCATCTATTACATTCAAAACATACAATCAATATATCACAATAAAAATAACATACACTACATACATCACAGAACACCGATATCGGTGTTTGCTTTTCTCTCTTGGCCTAATATATGGTGAGATAGAATTGCTGGAATTATCTTTCGTTTTAAGCGATAGATAAAATAATAGTTTTGCTTCTAATTTAATGAGTATTTAAGTACAAACACGAGATAAAGAACAGGATGCAGTGATGGCATCAAAACTACACAAGTGACACACGGTAATACGTTATTGTTGATGGCTAGTAACAATAACGTTGGTAAATGTGCCTCCTACTCAAGTACCTTGCGACAAACCTTTTAAACGTTAACTTACAAGTGTGATGCTCGCATTGAAGTTATGTAAATCTCAGTTAGGTACGATATAAACGTCAAAAAAAAGGTTAAGTAAGGGAATGATCTACTGAGATCTTTGGTATTCTACTTAGGATGCCCTTTTGTGAGGTGCGTGGAACGTTTGCTAGCCACTTGTATACCAAGCATGGCTTATACCTCAATGATATAGGAAACTTGATCCTCACAGAGTTAATGCGGAAGTCCTTCTTAAATAATTCAGAGGTACCAAAGAATCACATATGACTAGGTATCAAGAGAGATTAAACCTTTGAGGAATATGTTGATGAAAACAATAGCCTTGTGGGAATACCCGAGCGGCAAATTGTCAAAGGAATAATGTAATAATACTGAGACGTGTTTTTAAACAGTAAGGCCCGATCTCAGCAGTTCACGTCAGCTGTAAACAACGGGTACATTTTGCACCCATTTACAAGAATGATTAACGTGGTCTGTCTAACGAGGAACCAATAGTGGATGAGTAGATTAGAGTTGAAATGGACAAGGGAGCGGTAGCTTCTAGTCATAGTCTGTGGGTGTCTCCAGTCATCATCATCCCAAAGAATCAGTGGATGATAGTAAACATATTGTTTCTATATAGACTTTTTAGCAGTAAACTCTGTGACTGCGTGAAATACTCTACATAACTCAGCAGAGACGCTTAATTCACTTGTAGGTTGCACCATGCACGCTACAATTGACGTAACAAGTGATTACATCAGATTTAAGTAGATGAAGATAGTCGACCTAAAATTAGCTTTAATGCACCAGTAGGTCACTATCTTCTATTGGACTGTCTAGAGCGTCTGCCACTTTTCTGAACCTCGTGGATTAAGTTCTCATGAGATTGAAAGGTGAAAATTGTTTAGCGTATATTGACATTATTTTGTTCTCAAAGGACTTGCATTAGCATTTGTTAAACAATTGACATCACATGAGTTTGAGCGTGCAAATTATCAAATTTCATTTTGCAGTAGGGGAAGTTAACTGTGTAGGTAAAGCAATAACTTGTAAAGATGCATATTCTACTAGGAAATGTTAAGGCTGTAAAGGAATCGTACCTAAGACTGTAAAAGTAAATTTTTAAGTTTAGCTGGATATTATCGTCATTTCATAGACTGCGTTGCTGGCACCGGGAACCCATTTATGCTTAACGAAGGAAGGAAAGGAGTTTTTTTGGGATCAGGCGTGCCAAGCTGAGTTGGAGACATTTAAGCAGAAGTTAGTTACATCACTAGTGTTCATATCCTCTTTTTTAGTTAGCAGTTCGTCCTAACTACTGATACTAGTATTGACGCTCTAGGGTCTGTGTTGCATATATTGAAACGAAATATTTCAGATGTAACTTGTTAGGCAGGGAATTTAAGGTTGATACAGATCATACTGAGCCCAAATGAATGTTATCATAGAAGGAGCCAAGCATAAGACTAATAAGGTAAGCGCTGAGGCTGCTGAATTCACTTACACAGTGGTTCACAACCCGGGGAAAATATATCAAATCATATGTGTTTTCGTTAGAGCCATGTGTACAGTTACTCCCTGTTATAGACCTTCCTACACTCCGTAACCATCGAAACGACGATCGCCATTTTTAGGAGTTAGGGAGGTGAAGAATTTCTTGATAAGCCCGGAAAAGGTTTTGTTCAGAGTGAGTAGTGTTAAAAGAATATCGTTGTACATCGTATCTTACTCGTCAGGTTATCAAATTATATTATATTCTTACCTTATTATATTATTCGTTACATGCTGACGACAAGAAATGAAGAGACCATACCACATGTTGAAGATGGAGCTTATATTGGCTAAAGTTAACTTATTACATTTAAACACAAAAAACCAATATTTAATACTTTTATTTTTGTGAAGCCTTTCGATTGGATTAGCACTAAATGGACAAATATATCAAAAGATGTACAAAAATCATTAAAAAACATACAAACAAAAACGTCACTTATAAAACAAAATCAATTGAAGAATAAATTGAAAAATCCAAAAGATGACGAAGAAATTATTACTAAATCACGTATATACCGAATTAATTGTGAAGACTGCAGCAAAAAATACATTGGACATACAAGAAGAAAAATTCATACACGATATAAAGAACATTGCTCCCACATTAAATTCAACAGAAAAGAAACATCGGCCGTCGCACACCACTATATCAATACTGGACACACTATATCACAGGAAAACCTAAAACTATTAAAACACGTTAACATTCCAAGATATTTAAATGCATGGGAGTCATATTGCATTAATGAAAAAAACACAGAAGATTTATTAAATCAAGAAGATGGACTAATAAAAATTTCAATATTACTTAAACGAAGATTACAAAACAACATTCAAAATGTATACAGTATAATAGCAGTAATAATTTTATTTTATTTACACACTACGCTACAAAGGACAAATTAATATTAAATCACATGTTTAACTATTGTTAAAAATTTACTTTTTGTATTTACTTTTGTGATGTGACTGACAAAGAGAGCCTTGCAATCGAAATGCCTCACAAAAATAAAAGTATTAAATATTGGTTTTTTTGTGTTTAAATGTAATTAATAAATTAACCATACTATATGTTTCGATAAAGAATCAAATACCATATCTATATATCTCATGAGGCCGTGAGATTTTCGCCGTATGAACAGTTGTTTGGAAAGCTGAAAGCTCCGACGATACCGGATAATGAGATATGTTTAACCATATAGAGACCATGAATGAAGCTAAAGGAAATCCATGACGTTGCTGAATGCTGTAAGGTGGTCGCAAGGCCTAGTATGAGAGGCAGTACAAGAAAGTGAAATATTGTTGTACGAAGAGGGCAGTAAGTACGTTCTGCTACGCGTGCCGAGTATATGACGGGGTTTACAGAATGTATTCTACATAGGCCAAAAAGAAAACTTCACTACTACACAATACTTCAGGTAATAGAGGCTTAAAAGTCATGTGCACCCATAATCAAAAAGCATTTTCTGACAGGAACATCAAAGACCCAATTTATCAGATTTAGAGGTACCAGTGGCTGCATTCAGTCCTGTTTTTCGAAAGGATAGAGATGTTAAAAAATAATAATTTATTCAATACTAAAGAGGATTGCTTTTCACAATCTGAATGTGGCTACATCTTGGTGATCATAAAACTAACAGATTAACATAAATTAACAGACACGGAAAACCGTTAGGTTGAAAACCGATATTCAAAAGTTAGGTTGGTGTTACTGTACACACTATACGCTTCAAGTATAAAATGGTTCAGATTCAGTGAGTTTCAAAAAACCAGTAACAATAGAATTCTTAAAAATTATTTACGTTGCTGAAAACCTCTCCACTTGCTCCTTTTCCTTCTTGCTTTTTCTAAATATTATAATCATATTTATTTCTTTTAACTAAATTCACTAATCATTATTATAGGAAATAAATATTATGAGATCTTATGATAATCTAAATATTTACTATATTAAATAGATTATGTCGTTATAGTTTTTTTTGCTTCCAACAAAGCAAGCTTTTGGCAGACTAATTGAAAATAGCATTGAATGATAATTTATAACGTAAATATTCAAGACTGCACACTATTTATGTTCCATAATATTTTTATAAGGTATATATTAATGTAAATATTAGGCTTTTATCAATAAACTCTAAAAGCTGGCACATTGAAAGTTTTTGAGATTATTGAGTTGATTTTTTATTATTAAAAGTTTTACTAGCGTTTCCTATTTAAATTGCATTGAATTAAAATGTTTATGTATATCAAGATGTCCTTGATATTTAAGGTGTAAACAAAATGTCACCTCTCTCAGAATATCTGTAGATAAGAAGCGCCAGGACACATAAAGCTAAGCTTGCCTTGAAACCTGCGTAAAACTTTACGAGGAAGAATATCACGGGTCAGTAGAATTCCAAGGGTTTCACGCAGGTTATAGACATGAGACTTTTGTTTCTTTTTGTAACTGTTTGATCATTAATAATGCAAATAATAAATTTGTATAAAAACAGGTGGATACTGGATTTTTAAATTTTGTTGAAACAAATCTAATATTAAATAATAGACAATATACTGTTCAGTTACCATTGACAAATATTATGTTTTCGTCAGTTAACTACGAGACCTTCTAGGTAGCATATTTCTAAACGAAAATAGTACACAACAATGTATTTTATACGCATATATGTTGTATGGACATATCTAACATGAGTCTTTACTCTCGAAGAGATAACTTGTATCATATATAATTAAGTGCTATCGTGAGATTATTGTTTTAGAAAAAAATTTGTACATCATAATACTTGGCAGAAAGTATAGTCGTCTCAGAGTTTATAAGCAAAGATATGCCACAAAACAATTCGTTTTTCAAGTACTTTGTGGATAAGTATTGCATTATTTGTAAAAATATTGAGATCGGTGCTTGCATATACCCATTCATAATAATTATAGATTAAAAAATGTTCTGGTGTACAATATATGTTGTGTGGCAAACATAAAAACCCTTATTCTTTATTCAATGGTTTTAGCAACATCCTTAGAATCATAACCAACATATTATGATCAGTCTTAAGAATTCTTAACTAATAGAGTTTAACTTATAATGACATTATATTTTATGCAATACTATTTAATAATGTTTATTTTTTTACTAAAACGTAAAAATTCAACACATAAACATAAAGTGAGAATAGTTCGCCATATAATTGTATGAATAAATAATTATACCACGAAATACACTATACAACAGCAAAGAACGTAGTCGTGCACTGAATGCAGAGAGAGAGAGAAAGAGAGAGAGAGAGAGAGAGAGAGAGAGAGAGAGAGAGAGAGAGAGAGAGAGAGAGAGAGAGAGAGAGAGAGAGAGAGAGAGAGAGAATGCTACTGACAAACAAGAGACATCTATTACAGATCAGATGGCCATAGGTAGACAGTTGTGTGCACGCCTGGCTTCTCTGGTTACGTTAAGTGTTTCGTCCTATACTCGGCGTTGATGACTACTTCTTTGCTTAATGGATTTGTTATTTCTTCCATAACAAACGCCAGAGTATTAGGCAAATGATGAGTTTATAACATTAAAGGTTGTGTGTTATAACATATATATATATATATATATATATACACACAACCTTTAATGTTATAATATACACTGTGTGTATATTATAACATATATATATATATATATATATACACACACACAACCTTTAATGTTATAAACTCATCATTTGCCTAATACTCTGGCGTTTTTTTATATATATAGTATATATATATATATATATATATATATATATATATATATAAGATTTTATAAAGAATTTAATATTATTAAATACATAGCCCAAAATAATGGATATAAACCAAGCATGATTGATGTATTATCGAAGAAATACACAAAGAAAGAAAATAAGAAGAAAGAAGAAAGAGATATCGAATACATTCAATCAGACTACCTTGGTAAACATTGTCACAAAATTAACAAATCATTTTATAAATAAGAATATTAATTGGCTTTCATAACCTCGAGCTTTGAACCAAAACAAAAGGAATTCAACAAACCAAAATCAAAATTCAAAATTTAACAATAGTGGAGCATACAAATTAAATTTCAACGATTGTCAATCCCACTATATTGGACAAACCGGCCGACCTTCAAAATTATATTTAATGAACACAAATGTATTGAAAACTTCATCAAATTCAAAATATGCATACCATTTAAATAACACCGGACATACATACACTAACATCGACATTTTACACACAAGCAAAAAAAGTCGCCTATTTGTCTGCTTTACAACATTTTGAAATTTACAAAAGTGCCAAAGTTATTCATAATATATTATTATTAAATGACAAAGATTTTCTAACAAAACATTTATTATTCGATAGACTTTCAAACAATATACATTGATCACACATAAAATGAAATACAACAAACTTAGCCCCCAAGGTAGTGAAAAAACACATGACAATTTGGTTTTAATTATTTATTTTCATAATTTAACTTAACCTTAGTACCTGAAGATGAATTCCCAGAATTCTAAATGTACATTGTACGAAAATAAAAAGTGTTAAAAAGCTTATAATTGTATACATAATATTCATGAGTTTTGTGACATTTAAGATTACCGCTTTTAATTTATATTGCTACTAGTAGGTGAACTAGAAGAACAATGACAAAAGTTCTCAAAATGGTTTGAAGAGTGGTCGTTCTAATGAGAGAGAGAGATAGAGTAATGATTTGCACAACACATTATTTAAAATATTTAATAATTACATTTTCTTTAATTACCATTGAAGAGCCACTGTTTAATATTGCATAATATCGATTATGGCGCGTAGAAGAAGTAGTATAATAGTTTGAAAATTAAACGAAACTTGTAAGAGAGATGATGTAAAAATATAACAGTTGTCAATATTGGACGATCAAACAAATTAGATTCAGCTGTTTACAGTCCTTGACGTCACGCCCAGGTATCAATCAATGGCACCATGCTCGGAAAATGTTCGTGACACATGTAAAATAAACCCTGTCTTTACCTACTAAACTAGATAGATCCCTGAAAATGTTATCTCACCTATCAACCTTATTTGGTATTTCTCATAGCCATTACATTATCTTAGATAATAATATGTTATAATATATTAATACGGCATTCAAAGAACTTGTTAAAAATACTAGGTTTTTCAAGTATGTCCACTCATTAATATATAATTATTATTATAGATTGATAAAAAGAAATTATATTTCTTCTGATTTACATCTATTATGTATAACAACAATAAGCAATTAAATTTGCTACTATATAAATGATAATTATCATACTCTGTCCTCATTGTTTATTCAAGTTCAACTGCAATATATTATTTAATGGTAATTATTATGCTATGTTGTTTATGTAATACAGTATGTTTGCAATAATTTAGACTTGCACATTTGTTCTAATTATTTACTTTGCCGTTTTATGTTGATATCCATTCATAATATAATCGATGTATTAGCAGGTTTAATAATAATATATTTATTTTGTGAAATTCAACCATTAACTTTAATTACGATGTATTGACTGATTACAGCGTGTTTATGTTAATATTTTGCATAATAAATAAAATACGTTATCATGCTCTCAAGTATGGCTTTATGCTCACAAAGAATTAAACAGTAAGATTTCTATGACAAGTACCATTATTTATTACCGTGAACTGATCAGATATAGCCAGGTACAATCTAAGGGAACAATAATTTTAATGCATACTGTAGGTAATTCTAATGCATCTTGGACTTTTTTTGTATAACTGGTTAAGTAAAACTACTAAATGTATATTAGTTTAATTATATGTTGGAATTAGTCGTAATAAGACTGGATCTAACTTGGTTGCTCAGAGGCATGGAATATCACGTGAATAAACCACAAACTTTAAATCAGTGACTTCATAATATTAACAGATTAAGACAATCAGTTGTATTCAGTTTCCCCCATTGTTTCATATTATTATTAAATTAAGTTCACCTTTTACAAGAATTGAGGTCAGGTAATATTCCTATAGTCTTAAGTATTAATAATTCCGGTAATAAGTGAAGAATTTAGAAGCACCTACAACGTACTAGTGTAACATAATCAAATTCTCGTATACAGTTATGGAAATGGTTCAGGTTTGGACTAAGAGAAAAGAACCAATAAACGGCATCATGTAAATAATTATGGTATAGTCATATATTATTGAACAAAACATAAAGTTAAGTTTCATTAAGTTTATCAAAATCCTGAATACAAACAATTGAAACATTATACATTATTACATATTTTAGGCAAGAACTGAAATATATTTAAGTTGTTATAATTATAGACCTCTAGTCCATACATTTTATTGACTTTTTATATTTTTTTTTACAGCCGTTAAATAAACTCTTTTTAGTAGCCTATTTCTTGTACGTAGCATGTTTTATTTGTTGTTATCTTTGTATCTTACACTACAACATCATTGATTCGATATGTACTATGAAATATCACTCACAATATTTTAAGTTAAATAATGCTTTACTCCAATATAATCATATCAACAGACTATAATTTCATGTTAATAATATTAGTTGTCATGTTAACTCAAAACAATTAGTGGAATATATACAGTATAACTAAACAATTCTCATCTAAAAAGATTAAAGAGTGTTATAATATTTTCTCTATGATAAAGAATATGTTAATATTTTAAGTAATAATCGCTAAATCAACGTACAGGGTACGGGACGTTATTTTTTCCATACAGCCTTGGCATTATTTTAATTGATCCAAACTTTAGCATATTAATCAGTTGTGAGGAAGGAGGATTGTTCCGGATATTTTCCATCGTATAGTAATACAAGAAATCAGTAATATCCAGTTATAGAAAATCAGTAATTTTTCACATCCAAATTTAATATTTCATGTAATATATTTACAAATCTAGTAAGTTAAGAGGAAAATTTAAATATCATAATTTCATAAATTCTAATAAAAGAACTCTCTAGGAATGTAGAAATATGTTTGAAAATTACATACAATCAAAAGCCATAGCACTATTTAGGTAGTAAATATTTCCATTTATTCAAATATGTGAGCAATAAAAACGTATAATTATACCAAATTACAATTTTAAATTCAATTTGTTTTTATTAAATCACTAAAACACAGATTATTTTGCAAATATAGTGGATCTTCCTATATTTCTGAATTTTAAGTGCGTTGATAACTTCGTATGTTCCTTAATTAAATATCTATAAAAATATATATATATACAAAGCGTCTCTGCTTCAGGGAAGTAATAGAAATTTTCAAATTGAATTTTAAACTGAAATAAGATTGCTTACAGTCTTTGAGATATATCTCTAAATTAAGAAAGACAAATCCAGTGAAATACCAAAATTTTTATACTTAGCTAGAATGGGATGCCTCTTGGAAAGTGATATCGGTATAAACAGCATGCTGTAAAACTGTAAAACAGTATTCTTATTGTGTTATAGTATTTCGAAGTATTAAGTATGTAGTATTAGTATTTAAACTAACTACGTAAAAGTTATCTATTGTTCGGTCATTACCATTTATATAGTATACAACGTAGTTCCGATCATCAGGATCTATTTCTAGTAGTCAGGGAGAGTAATATTTAAACTTGAATTTAATAGTAAAAGGATTAGGTTAACGAGCAATATCGTATCCCTCATACATGATAAAGAATTACTCGAAAGCCTTATCTGTCAATCTAATTTAATTTACTGTATGATGTCAAATAATTCATATCTATGTGACAAACCACTTGAAACAGCCCTCGTATGAAACTAATTAGTCAAAGTGACTCTACGTCATCGAGCGAACTTCTGTGGTTAGCATGGTTTGTACATCTCTGTTCCAATTAGTACATTATACGTGGCTAACACAGGTATAAATACCTGGTATACCTCAATTACTTGTACATGGAACTAATACCTTTTTTATAATCTGAAAGATGTATTTATCTATTACAATAGTTTTAATTCTACTAGTTGCATTATACAATTAAAATATAAAATTCTAATATTTTATGAATATTAAATACTAACGTATTTTGAAGATTCTCATAAGGTGACAAAACACATTGTAATGCTATCCAAGCCAGATAAATGTTGTAAAATATTTCAATCTAATTTAATTTTTAAAACTAGTCTTCGTTACTAATCAACCTAAGATGTTTTAGTATATTCAATGCATATATATATATATGCAATGTATATATATATATATATGTATATATATATATATATATGCAATGTATATATATATATATATAATATATATATATATATACAAAAAAGTACCTCAATATATGGAACATTGTAATATTGAAAAAAAGTTCTGTTAGATCATGTCAATTATGGCAAGGGTAGGAAACAAACTAAAAGTCAGAGCCGGGTGTACTGGGATATAATTAGTTGACACTTGTACATAGAGCTATACATATAACCATTTAAAATGGTGTTAAAATAATTTCGTCAAACAAATACTTGTGATAGCTAACTATTACCGACGACTTTGACTGGCCTCCGACTGTACAAACACATGGCCAGAGAGAATAATTGTCGACTAAAACTTACGCCCTGTTGTAATCAAATTATCAAAGTCGAATACCAAAAAAGACCTGCTGTAATACTGTGCTGTCCCTACATATGCGGACCTTTTATTGCAAAATTAAATATTTATTTTACCTCATTAAAAAAAACTATTTAAATTTTTAAATATTTTAGCATATATTTTCTCACCTTAATATTTAGTTAGTTAATTTAAAATTGACTATGTAGCAAATACATATTAAACATGGTAGTTGTGTTACTATTTTCTTGTAAATTCGCCCTCAAAACATAAGCATTTGCACATTACACTAAATGATGTCACGATAAAAACATGGTAAATGACAAAAGAAATTGCAGTACATTCCACACTGTAAGAAATTATAACAAGAAAAAACACTTGAATTGCTTACAACGGGTAATAGTAATGACACTGTATCATAAAAATGTAATTATAAAAATACTTTTTTAAGTTGTTAACGTGATCATTTAGCAAAATATGTAAAAGCAAATAAATACAATTTAATCGCTAAATAATGCTGTTTTTATTATCGCTTATTATAATAGGGATTCAGTTTTAAAAACCAAAACATATTTTAAGATTATTAGCGCAAGATTCTTTTGAAAATCCCATGTAAAATATGTACAACTTCATTTTATTTATGTAAAATATCTTAATCTAATTCAGTCATTAAAACTGATCCTAGTTACAGATAAATTTAAGTACGGTAATTTTTTTTTAAGAATAAATGAACTAAACATAATATTTTTGAAGTACGTAGATTTTAAAATTTCTTGAAACATATGCATTTTTATAATTATGCTTCTTTCAAAAAGATATTCAAGCGTAACTATTAAAGGGTTTTTGGATAAACCTAGAGTTAACTAATACTATGTATCAATTGACGTAGCTCTGGACTATCACATAAAAAGACCTCTTTGAATTAACAAAATGGATTAAATTTAATTGTTGGTTTTTGACCAACACCGGTGCCTTTTAAAATAAAAAATCTACGGAAAAACTAATTATAAGGAAAACTATGCCTAACTAACAAACATTATTCTAATAATTTTAATTATCGTAACGAAAACATAGATACACGTAGATTTCATTATATTTTTTATATTTTGTTCTCTAGGTGTCTCTGATGTCCGCACAAAGTAAAGAGTTTGATTTGAGCTTCTCATTGACTACTTTTTGTTTTCTTCAGAGGAACATATCACCATATTCCGGCAGTAAAATATGTGACGGCGTCAGATTCCAGACGCTGCACTATGAGGACTATGACTGGACCTAAACTCAACGCTCATACGGGAGACATTATTAATATTAAACTAAATGAAGTGATCTCTTCTGTTGGAAAAAAATAATACAGTGGAGATAATTGCGCCATAGTATTTGTTTAGGTTTGTTTGGCAAGGCAGCAGTGGATATGTGGATACATTTTCCGACAGTCGTAGAAAACCGGCAGGGATAATGGTACCGCTATGACAGCCAACCACGAAGATGTAACGTCATCCGTGGATGGTGGTCATTCGCTTTCATACTGGAACTTACCATTTGCAGCATGTATACCAACTGAATATGTCATAGCATACGAGCACAGAGGATATCTTTAAGTCAATGTACTAAGCATAAAGTAACTAATAATATTTTAAAATCTGTTATTAAAATTTAATAATACTTAAACATAAACAGCGAAGAAAATTCCGATAAAATTGCATTAATAAATTACAGTACAGAAAAATCATAAAGTAAAATTTATTATTATATTACTGCTTTATAACTGGCTTAGAAAACATTTTATCTTCAGTAGTGACCGTATATAGAATGTGATTACTGATATAAATCAAGTGGTTTTATAAGTTGTTTTAAAAACATTCCTGAAATTTTTAAAACTTTCTATAAAGAAAGGAGAGAATACTCACTAACAAGAGAAATGAAATTTTCAGTGCATTTAATAGCATAAATGTTTTAATAAAATTATTACTAATCTGTTAAGAAGTTGGCTTTAATGGCAATATACACTTATTGGAATCATAAAGTAAACATAAAACTAGTGTATTTCCCATATTGATCATAATATTATTTAATTGGTTGTGACATAAATAAACTAGCTTACATAAAATAAACGTTTCGATACTGCCGTCGTCTGAAAAAACTATTTTGTTAAAGCAAGTTCATATCGTAGGGACAAGTTTCTGTGGTTAAACTGGTTGACACATCACAGGGGTTAGTTAAAATCAATTCGATTATATGTACTTATTACCAGCATGGGTATATTTTATAGATTGCCTTACGCGGAATCCACTAATACTTGTTAAAATGTAAAAGTCACAGCTGATTTCACACATTGTATATAAAACATTAGTTAAACATTGTCAAATTTATTAAAAATGTTATTACAATCTTTAATGATACTTTTAAGTGAAGTCCGATATTGTTTTTTTTAATTTTTTTAATTTAATTTTTTTTTTTACAGACCATACAATTTGTGAGATTAAAAATTTGGCAATGTTAGTTCTGTAAATGGCATGACCAATGAACGTCTCAGACCTTTTAAACTTTTTATCACAATTTTCAAAAAACTATTTTTATATTTTTTCATGACAAAATTTCAAACATTTGATATCTTTATTAGATAGAAAATGCCTCACATTATATTTCGATAGTTTTATTAAATAATTTTCATAAAAATATAATTTTTTAATTGTAATGTTGTATATTTTTACTAAATTTTGGTTTAAAATGTATCAACAATATTATTTTATAATCAAATATTAATTTTACGCACAGTATAAATTTAAGAGTGCAATTTTGTTTTTGTTAAGTGATTTGTTGTTAGTTTTAGTATACATAGCAAATATACATTTTATTTTTGATACACTGCTGATTTGATTTGTATTTTGAAGATAACAAATAGCTTGTACTTACATATATTAATAATCAGGTTAAGCGTAAGAAAGGACTATGTAGTCCTGAATTCGCATGAAAAAATAAAGAGAATTTTCATTTTCATTTCATAGTTGAAATCCAAACTATTTCTCATGTAATAAACCTTAATAAATAAATATGTACCTAAAACCTACAACGTGCAGCAACTGAATGTCGCGTGAAAACATATTTATTATAACCGACTTCTGTATGAAAAGATTGAATTCCTAACTGCAGAAAATAAACCCATACGGTGTGACTCGACAGAAATTAAGACCACAATACACCACATGCAATCGAACGAATGTGGAACACTTGCAAATCAATCATTGGAAATCAATTTTTACTTCAAGGTTGTATGTGTACAACTCGTGAATGACAAACCGTCTCACATTTTAAATAATTTGGGTATCATGTAGAAAAAAGCTTTCAATACCACTATAACAGGTGTACGATTCGTGGTTAGGCACGCGGGCGTCGTACGCACAGTCTGTTATCACGTTATATTGTGGACAGCGCTGTTTGAAACAGTAAAACTGGCAACTTTTACTTATTTTTCGCTGTTCAGTTTTAGTTTGAACGGCCAGCTCCATGTAACAATACAGTTGAGTTTTTTAGTTGTACTATGTTTAATGACATTGTTTGGTTTAATATACTGTACTTATTCGTATTTGTTTGTATTTTGTCCATTAGAAATGCATCCAAAACGTAAGTATAACTGTTAAGATATAAGGTTTGGAAGTATGGTGATTGAACTAATTAAAGATATTAAACCTCAGTGCGTGGTTTATGCAGTTGCTCTCAGTAATGAAGCCTTTACACCTTGCAAAGCTAGAATATCATTTAAAGACAAATAATGCAAACGTAGGTAACAGGCCACCTGAATTCTTCTCTGGAAAATTAAAAAATTACTATAATGACAGGGTAAAAACAGGTGCAGCATATGAGTTATCTTAATAGGTACCACCGCTTCATTTGGAATTTCGTATTAAATTACCAAGGAGAAGAAACGCTATGTGATCGGAGAAAGACTAGTAAAACCATGTTTGATCAAAGCAGCATGTAACATCAAATTTTATGACGAAGTTTCTAAGAAAATGCAAGATATTTCTTTATCTAAAAATACAAGATAATAACGCATTAGTACCATTTCTACAGTCATTTAGAACCATTTAGTTTGTAAAATAAAAACAATTCCCAACTTTAGTTTGTAATTTGACTCGATTACCGACGTTTCTAAATGTCAATTTAGTTTATTCGGTGTTTAGGAGAAGAGGGCAAACTGCAGAAGAAATATAATATCACAAGTGTTTGAAATACGTTATGAAATCATTTGTGATTACTTTGAGAAGCATGGCCTTAAGTGAATAATCAAGGAGGATGTTGTACCGATGGAGCTTCTGCTCTGCTGGGATCACGTTCAGGCACTAGTGAAGGAGATGAACCCTGATACACGCATTGTTATGCGCTGAATCAAACGCCGAGTAAGTCAAAGTGACCGTCCAATCATTAAAAATTACAAGAAATAATGGTATCAGCTACCAATGCCATCTCATATAAGAGTTAAACAGTTTCAATCGTTAGAGGCAGATACCGTAAAAATGCTTAAACACTCTTTTATTGCAAAACCTTTACTTAACACACCTAATCTGATAACAAAGTTATCAATGTTATATTTGTGAACCCTATTGTTATAAAAGTACGAATTAAACCTACTCTTTATCATTTCTCATTGTATGCAAAACTTTGTTGTTAACTTTCAGGTTTTATATATACGTGTGTGTGCGTGTGTTTTGTGTGTGTGTGTGTGTGTGTGTTTTGTGTGTGTGTGTGTTTTTTGTCTGAAAAAAGATCTTCCAAAGACACCGCCATCACTAAACTCCACCGTCCATCTTCCGGCAGATATACGTGGGGGTAGTGTGGGATTCCTGCCAGACTTACCCACTAAAAATAACATTCCTCTCCCCCCGTAGATGGTACCACGAAATCGTATCGAGTTGGACCACGAAGTGTGTGTGTGTGTGTGTGTGTGTGTGTGTGTGTGTGTGTGTGTGTGTGTGTGTGTGTGTGTGTGTGTGTGTGTGTGTGTACATCCATTAAATTTGTATAAATGGCAATAGCCTAATTTTAATAGCGGAGCAAGTTCTTTTTGTCATGCAATGTATATTGGAATTATATATCGATGTTTTAATACCTTCATTGCCAATGCAGACAACTAAGTAAGAAGAGACTCTATTACTTCGTCCATTGAGTACTAATCCGGCAGATGTCAAATTAATGAGATATGTATTGACAAAATATTCAACCTTTTCTCTACAGTATTCACAAATACTATAATGGGAATAATTTAAATGTTACAATACTTAATAGTACCATAAAGCAAAACAAAATCCTCTACACGAACGTTGATATTAAGATATAAGTTGTATGATTTTGTTAACATATGAGACTTTATATGAGTGATATTTGAAATGATGGCAATACCATTAAAGGTGAATATTGTATAAAATAAATAAACATTTATTTTAACTAACTTTGGCAATACAAAAAACAAATATAATTTATGTTTCATATATTTTTCGTGGCTGAGCACGTTTTCAAAATCCAGTAATCCAGTCTTTATGAGCCACGATTCAAATTCTGGGAGCTCACTAGGTAAGTATAGATTATCATGAACGATAGAATTGTTAGCAAACAGAGACTTTTATGTCAGTATTGTTTTTAAATCATACAATCAAAACTCTGTTTAAAGCTGTTTTTGAAAGGTTATTGTGGCAAAATCTTCAGGTAAATCCCCTTCGTATTCCCTCAGTGATCATGGAGAACATTAAACTGTGAAAGACAGCCATTTAGATTTCAGTGAAAGAACTGCTTCCTTTACTCTTTTATTGCAGGCAGGATTCAACAAGGTTAAGTTTTGTAATTACCTCTTTTCAAATAACTGTTTGTCAATGCGTTTACAACTTTCTTCCAGTCTGGGACAATTTCCAATCTTCTTCAGTATGTACGGTTTATAGAGTGCAGTACAAATAATATTATATTTTTACTGGATAGTAAATCCAATTTTACCCTTTCACCATTCTAATAATGTAAAATTTCGCTAAAAGCTCATTCGATATATTTACCTAACTCGATAATGTATTATTTCTTCAGATGTTTTGGAAAGCACTTATTACAGTGATGTTCTATAAACCTATGTTAGATGAGTAGAGATTGATAAATATGTAGAAAGAATTTTGACATTGGAAGCATATAACTTGAATACATAACGGTTTTAGAAAGAAAAATGCATATAGTTTCTCTCTCTCTTTCTGTGTTTATGTGTGTGTATAACACGTGAGAGTCTTGGAAGAAAGGCACATATAGCTTGGTTGAATTCTAGCCAGTCTTAACGAACAAACTTTCTAATTAAACATGGAAGTTAATTTATCTGTTTTCCTAAATAGACCAAACTAATAATATTTCTTGATACATTAAGTCATTATAAACAGCCTTTTTATGTGTTATAGCTCAAGGATTTAGAGTCTCAACGATTAGAAATCTCTTATCTTTGGGTCGCAGTTAGGACTTTCCTATTAGCCAGTCTATTCATAGTAGGCTATTCTAGTTTTCTTGTTTTAGTAGTGCTGTCCATCCATTTTATCAGTGCGCTTTAGTACAAAAAGAGTTTGTCGTATTGCTTGTAGTTCTTCAACTACACTATGTCGCTTGACGAACGTGAACGTTTAACACTTCTTATGATGGTTGGGGAAATAACAGACGATCACACGAGGAAGCATGCCATTTATTTAATGACTACTTTCACGAGAGGCAGCCAATTTCTAGAACAACTGTAGGGAGAACTGTTCAACACTTTATGAAAACAGGAAGTGTTTCCGATCGTCATAGTTCGCTGAGATTTCTAATTGTTACTGTTATCAGGTTTTCCCCGTTATCAATATATTAGGACCAAATTTGTAACTCTTGAGGATAACTAATGTCATAATTCACTTCTGTACAACTGACAAGCATAATGTAGTAGTTAGCTGCAGTATTCGTTTGGTTGCAGTTTTGCTTTACTGGGGTTATGGCTACTAATAAAATGTAACCAAGTAAAATCTTTGAACAGCCGCCATTTTGTACTGGATCAATCTTTTTGAGTGCGGTTTGCGGCATTAAACTCTGCTAGATAAGCCCTTTAAAATGATGTCCATATTGACCTATGCTCCTGTTTAAGATTTCCTTCTGACTCCTTGCGGGACGTCCCCATGATATTACAGAAAACTGATAGTTCCTTCAAAAAGTAGATTTTTAGGTGTAGTATTGATGTACCAAATCTTGTTTCTTTATCTGTTATCGTTCAGAAAATATTATACCCGTGCAGGACTTTATGTACACCCTGTATATATATATATATATATATATATATATATATATATATATATACCAAATGGCTTACTTACTAATCACTCTGTTAAATAGAAGAAAACAAAATAACTATTTTTCACTTCTATATTTCGGGGGATTTAATACCCCCGTCTTCAGGAAGTTTTAAATAAAAATAAAAAAAAAAATAAAAGTTTTATTTAAAACTTCCTGAAGACGGGGGGTATTAAAATCCCCCGAAATATAGAAGTGAAAAATAGTTATTTTGTTTTCTTCTATTTAACACAGTGATTAGTATATATATATATATATAATTTTTTATATATATATACAGGGGTGTATATTATGTCTGGAAAACACCCAAATATATCCTTTAATAATTTAAATATAAATTTGACTAACCTCTTTACAATCGTGATAGAGATTGGGCATCTACTGTTTTGGAACAATGTTTTGTTATGTCACACCAACGGGGGACGTCCTTGCCGAGGGTATCGTGAATATTCTTAATGGAAGCCTATACCTTGTGATACATAATTTTAAAGGTAATAGCTTACTGAATTGAATGCCACAAAACCGCATCTCAAGGGAATTATTCTATCAGAAAAATAGAGCATTTTTAGTATTGAAAATTTTACTGATGTTTCAACAATGTAAATTTTATCATGGTTCTTGCCACAAAATGTATTACACTAATTTTTTAGCATTTTTTTAAATTGTTCAATTAAATAAAACAAAAATTTCATTTTAAGCTGGTTCTCATTAGCACACATTTGCCAGTTTTTATTACAGTACAATTATGGAAATACTTATGTTATTGATTTCTCATTACAAATAAAAAATAATTTATGCTGTTAGAAAAGTCTTACAAACAAACGTTTTACCTGCATTTGGTGTCAAAGCAATTGTTCGAACTGTGTTCCTTCTACGGTTTGACAATGAGCCAATCTTGTGTAAAATGATTTCGACAGAGTTGCCTAACATTTCTTCAGTTATCAAAGCAATCTCCTCTATAATCCTGTTTCTTAGGTCTTCCAAATTATGAGGCTTTCTTCTTATAAACATTGGATTTTAAATGACCCCCATAGGAAATAATCGATTGGTGACAAATCCGGAGATCTTGGAGGGCCATTCGATTTCTCCTCTTCGGCCAATCCATTTATGAGGAAACCTTAAATCCAAATACTCTCTTACCTGTCTCCCAAAATGGGGTGGAGCACCATCCTGCTGAAACCATACATTATCAAAGTATTCTCCTGATGCAATTTGAAATAGCTGGGATTATTTCATTTTGGAGCATATTGTAGTTAAAGTTCGGCATTTAAATTTCCATTGATGGAAAATGGGTCCAACCAATTTTTGTTACCTAAAAATTCCACACCATACGTTCAGTTTTTGTGGTTGCTGTGCAATGGGACTCAGTAATCCAATGTGGGTTTTCACTAGCCCAATAACGGCAATTGTGCCTGTTAACATTGCCATTTAGGAAAAAAGTTGCCTCATCAGAAAATAGTATGTTGGTCACAAAATCTCTTATTGTCATCACATTTGCGCATCACAAGTTCACAAAACTCAACTCTTCTGCTGTCGTAATCATCCTCACTTAACTGTTGGACTAAATGATAACTTTAAATGGTTTGTATTTATTAATTTTCAAAATCTTACTCAACAGACATAGGGTGCATATCATGTTGCTGTGCAGCTTTTCTGAGCGATGTATGTGGGGTCTTCAATAAATGTTTGCAAAAACATCTAGCTGCATGTTCTTCATCTGTTGCAGATTGTATCTACCCGACTTTGGCCGATTACGTACACTCCCTGTCATTTAAAAACGCTCAATATTTTTTGATATTGTTGAAACACTTATGGGATTTCCTTTCTGGGGAAAGTGTCATTAAACAAATTACAAACTTCCCGATAAGATCTTTGACGATCGCCATATCCTCGCATCATCAACAGAGTAATTCGTTCTCTTTCAGACAATTCCATTAAAATGCCAAATAAAAACTGAACTACTGTAATTAGATAACTTGTTGACAGCAATGCTTCAGAGGCACTGATTAAACTCGACAGGAATGATATGACCTTTGTCCATTTGTAATTCCCAAGCTTAGACCTGTCTAGTGAAAGCTCCATGCTCAACAAACTGAAACCTGTAGACCAGATGATTAATAACACAATAATGTTTTCTCATAGGCTAGTGACCTTTGGTCTCTTTAAAAAACCTTCCTGCTGACTGGAAAACACCAAGTACAGATTCATAAGTAATCAGAGAAAGTGACTCATAAGTTTTTATTCATTGTAATAATAAACTGGTAAATTTGTACTAATGAAACCAGCTTAAAAAATAAATTGTTTATTTTATTTTAATTTGAACATTTAAAAAATGCTAAAAAAATTAGTGTAAACACATCTTGTGGCAAGAAAGAACCAATGTTAAAATTACATTGTTGAACATCAGTAAATTTTCAATACTAAAAATGCTCTATTTTCTGATAGAATAATTCCTTTGAGATGCGGTTTGTGGCATTCAATTCAGTAAGCTATTACCTTTAAAATTATGTATCACAAGGTATAGGCACTTATCCATTAAGAATATTCACGATACCCTCGGCAGGACGTCCCCCGTTGGTGTGACATAACAAAACATTGTTCCAAAAAGTAGATGCCCAATCTCTATCACGATTGTAAGAGGTTTCAAATTTATATTTAAATTATTAAAGGATATATTTGGGTGTTTCCAGACATAATATACACCCTGTATATATATATGTATATTGCAGAAAAAAACTCTTAATACGATAACAAGGGAAGTTTTTAATATAATCAGATCAAAAATTGTACAGAGGCAGAATTTACTCATAGCTTGGTTGAGTTCGTTAACCAGTCTGAACCAATTAAACGTTTCATTATCACTATCATTCGTATTCCGATTACATTTCTATCTCACTTATTTTATAATCTAAATCAAAACTGATATTCTTTTAAAAATTTTCAACCAATTTTAAGAACAATTAATTTGTACTTATTTCCGAAAACTCATAATGTTAAAAGATGGTGGCTGTTTACATTTATATAATTTTTCAAATAGATCTTTATAAGTGTATGTAGTTAAGAACATGATTTCGGATTAATTGTAACTAAATCAAGTCAACTGTTTTGCAGAGAAAGATATAAGTAGACCTTTAATTATGTATTCTCCCTGTATTATATCGTGTATGTTTTCTGTGAATTGGGCATTGTTTGAGGATTCATTGCGGTGTAATGAAGCACAAGACCTTATGAGAATAAGAATGGTTTTACTTTTTTTCTATTTCAAATTGCTCCGTAAAACTGATTTCTGCTGATCTAGTCTTGATAGGAGTTTTGAATTAAGTCATGAAAGATGATACGTAATATTTGTAATTCTAACTTGAACACATATCAATGCTTTGAATAACAATTACCATCATTTAAAAGGTAGTATCTTCTACGTTTTAGCCTCATACGGGTAGGACTTTATTTGTTTGAACACTTCTTAAAATACACCTACTGGACACATTGTACGATAAATTTGATTCTAATTTGGCCATTTAGGAGCATAGATTTTATAATAACTTCATTTATCACGTGGAGAATAGGAAAGAAAAATCACCAAAAAAACGGGTTTTTAGGGCTAGCGGTAATCATAGCCGCTACGATGTTTCACAATAAGGGTAAAATCTTCATTAAACCAAAATATGTGTTCATATTTCTTATTTGCTGTAAAAAATGTATTTTATTAATAGTTAATATCTAATGAATAAGCCAAAAATAATACGAGAACTTCTTAATGCCTGTTTCATAAATATAATAAATTATGAAGTTCTTTCCAATTCACTAGTTTATCCTAACACTCGATCTTTATCAATGTCAATAATTATCATACTGCGGACTACAGGGTGTAAAAATAATGAGGATAAGACTATAATACCATTAGGAAATTTTATTTGTTTTTATATCCCAATACACATTGAGCTTTTAAAAACGATCACCTTCTAAATATATTCATGTATAATCATGTACAATTTATATGAGAAGTCTAAAGAAATATTTATACTTAACTTTATAAAAGTTTTGTCTTTATAATATAATAAATTATGAAGTTCTTTCCAATTCACTAGTTTATCCTAACACTCGATCTTTATCAATGTCAATAATTATCATACTGCGGACTACAGGGTGTAAAAATAATGAGGATAAGACTATAATACCATTAGGAAATTTTATTTGTTTTTTATATCCCAATACACATTGAGCTTTTAAAAACGATCACCTTCTAAATATATTCATGTATAATCATGTACAATTTATATGAGAAGTCTAAAGAAATATTTATACTTAACTTTATAAAAGTTTTGTCATGATACGCATGCCTATATTGTCTTAATGTGATAGTTCTAACGTTATAATATTGGTAAATAACCTAACAGTATTTTACTTTATAAGTAGTAGGCAATTAACGTAATTCCAATCAGAGGTGGTTGAAGTCTTTATGCTGGTAATTACTACATATCGCCTAATAATTAGGACAGATACCAGTAGTGTGCAAGCCACTCTACCCGTAGAAACTTTACTCGTTCATGTCAACTTACTTTAATTAATTAGTTTAACGTTTCTTACGCGAAATATTTAAAGCAATTTCCTACAGTTGTGTCAGTTTGTTTCCAACTTAATCAGAATAAAATAACTTTGGCATCAATATTAAAAAATTAGTAATTCAATAAATACGCGTTATTATTAAAATTCAGCAATGCTAGCTTTTAATAATTTATTATTTTATGGCCAAATCGATTAGAGATTAGAGATTAAATTCATCATGCTACTAATGTATTACTTCAAAATATTTACTACTTTGTTCAAAATAGTGTACTATTATTCCCTTCCCTGTGCACAGATAATTTTATTTCTTTAATTGAATTTTGTCTGTATTCCAAAATGAAAACAAGGAGGATGAGCTAGTATTGTTAGGCCATCTTGTACGCTTGCTTGAAACATGGCTTTGGAGTTAGTCACGAAAAGTTAGTGGGTACATTACATGAGTCATCTATAGTATCCAAAGACGCCGGCGCGTCAACCCTCGTACAGTCACGCGCATAGGCTGGTTAACACATAGTAATATTATTGCAGTGCGTATATATTAATTATGTGTGGTGTAGCGTACGGCTGCAGAAACAATGGAACTAATAACAAATATATTAAATATAAAAGAATTATTCTGACATTTTAAATAATAAGGTCAATGAAAAACAGATAATCAATTACAATTGTGTTTGATTTGAAATTATTATTATTTTCGGACTGTATTCTCAGCAGAAATAGGATGAAATATGCTGGGATGGATTTCATTACCTTTTTCTTAATCATCTCTAGAATTTAAGAATAAAAAATGTACATAACTGAAACTTGAATTTTTTTATCTAGCTGAACTGTTTTGTTAACACTAATAATATGACTAAAATAAGAAACAATATTGTGACGTGTAAACAAATCTTTCAGACTCTTTACCGAACTTTCGGAAAAATTGTCAATAACATTTAAGTGCCATTTTGTGGTAAACATATAACGTTTAGAAAAGAACAAAATAATGAAGGATACGAATCCATTCCATTTAAAGACAACATAATTTATTGGTTTAGATTTGTTTATGATATCTTATGTCTTTTCAAAGGAGATGAGAACCAATCAGAACACTTTTTGACATTCCTCATTTATATATCACTAACAATTCAGTTTTGAAAAGAAATCCAAACAGTTCAAATTAAGTTTATTGATATAAGAATTTCTTATCCTAATGGAAATCACTCATTTCAAATTTATAGAAAACAACCCAAACACATCTTCTAATACCATCATTCTTTAACCATCATTGGAAACACAAATTAGCAGCATTTCACTCAACGGTAAACAGGGTGTTAAATGTAACAATGAGAGAAGAGAATGAAACCAAAGAAATGAGAATAATAAATTACCTAGCTGTCAAAAATAGATATCAACCCCAGATTGTAGACGAATGATTAAGAAGAAAACATGAAATATCTATAAATCCAACATAATAGTACCTAGTGGTAATACTAAAGAATTTCAGAAATATATATGTGCACCGTTTAATACTAAATTAACCTTTCAAAATCTTTTATAAGTTACCAAACAGTAAATAATACACTAAACTTTTTGAAAAAAGGGAAATAAAATGATGGCAAACAAGAATTATAAAAAACCATCTGGAGTATACAAAATTTGCTCTAGTGACTCTGAAAGCTATGATATAGGGCAAACTGGCAAGAATTTTAATCAAAGGTTTAAGGAAGATATACAAGGTTTGAAAATAAATAACATGTATAAAATCAAATTCACTGAATACTTATTAAAATCTGACTATAACTAAACAAACATGGAAAGTTTAGTGAATACCTTGGCAGCCATTTTTAATATTTAATTTGGCTTTTGTAGTGCAAACTTTATTGGTAAAAATTATTATGGAATCATTTTTAAACTGACTACCTATTCAAATAAACTTCTTTGTTCTATTGCGTATGTGACTTTTAATCATATGTTATAGTAGAAGGCTATATTCGTGTTATTTTTACCAAATATATCTTTTCAACTTACAACTAATTAAAAACTTTTCCATGGTCATTGTAAAAGAGAAACTGATCATTACTATTGATTTGTGAAATGAGCCAAATACAAATCCTATAATTTATTATAAATAGATGAAAACAACCAGTAGCTTTAATCAGATTTCAGAACGTAATGAGCTTATGAACTGCTTCTGAATATTTAATTCCATTGTATTTTGTCATTGTTTCGGCATTTAAAATTATGAAGCTCTCTGGACTGATAATTTATATAGACTCTTATAAAAAAATTATTATATAGTTTAAATGTTTATTATATACTTGTATAATTCATTATATATATATATATATATATATATATATATATATATATATATATATATATATATGTATATAAATATAAAATACTTCATCTAGTTTATGAATCCATTATTGATCCATTATTTAATATTTTGAGTCACAGTTTACAACAAATAATATTTTCTCCTTTTCATCTACAATTTAATCTTAATACCTAATTCTGGTGATAGGGATATCCCTAATGTTACTTAGGTCATGGGAACACTTAATGGTATTAAACAAATGGTGGTGTTAGTTGGATAGATAGAAAGAATAGTTGCAGTTTGGTAGCTACAATCACCATAGCTTATAATTACTATATCGCATATTACTGTACGTATATGTTCATTCCTTACCTTCATTTACATTTATTTCTCTTCATATTTACATATATTATTATAAATCATAATATCCAACAATTTTATAATGATATCCTATTATAATCTTTTTCTTTGGATTTTACACCAGGTATTCAAGTGTATTATTTAATTTTTAATACAAAAACTATTCTATAGTTTAAACGGTTGACACAACTGTTTTATGGTTTGTAAGCTGTTCACTTAAAGCTATTCGTGGAGGACATATACTAATAAAAGGGAATAATGGTTTACGTTCTAATACTGTTAATGCTAATTAGTATTGCACTTGGTATTTAAATAATATGCTAAATTATAAAAGAAATTAAACTAATTTTAACCAAATAATTTAATTAAAATACGTATACAAATTAAACTCAAAAATTTAGTTTCTTGTATTTATCAAGTTACTGTTACAGAAGACAAATTCATAATATTGTTTTGCAAAATCAGTCATTACCTTCTTAAGGTAGAACCAAACACTTTATTGTGCCATTTGCTTACATTCCAATTTGCATATATATATATATATATATATATATATATATATATATATATATATATATATATATATATCATTATTTTAACTTAATACAAAAGTAAGTAAACTGGGACAAGGATTTATTAAGTCAATACGAGACGTCTGTTTTCGTTATAAAATGTGAAACGGTTTCAGAGTGATAGCTCAAGTTTAACTTTTAAAGTACAATTTAGATTACATCCCTTAACTACTTCAAATTGTTTGTTTGATTCTACTTCTGTAGAACCTAATTTGCGGATTCTCCGTGTTTGCTTGTCCAAGGAAATGTGAGTTCCCCACATCTAAAGTAACTAGTGGGCTAGTGAGCCATCCTGTGTTCATATAATTGTGGTTAAGTGTTATTGTGAGAAGAGGTACAGTTTTTATGAAATTCTTTCAGGATCTAACACTTCCTTGTCTACTTTAAAAATAATACCTGACTAGTTCTGATAGTAAAAAATTGGTTGATTTAGACTTACTTATACACCTTGTAACTAACCGGATTATCCTCCTTTTGTAAATTAATTTTTATTGCTAATTTAAAAGGTGTCATTTTACATAATATTATTTAACTACAAAACACCACTTAAATAGAAAAAATAATTTTTAAGACGATCGATTAAATTAACAAACATACGCCTCGTGGCTTCAACAGGAAATGAAAATGTTTTAAATTATATAAACCATTCATATGGGCTGAAATAGACATGTAACCACTACAGAACTCTTTGTTCGTTTTAAAGTTTCCTATATCCAAAAACTTTGAAATTGAAACATATTTATAAATTATTAACCCGACTATCGTCACACGGTAATACCTTTTATTTGCAATTTATAACTATAGATATACTTTTTTCTAAAGGAAAATTTGAAGAGCTATATGTTTTTTGGATTACATAAACAATTCATACTCAAGTAAGGCACTTATTTATCAAATATCTCCTAAACCGGAATTAATTAGGCCTAGTCACTTGATAAAAAAATATAATTTTCATACCATCGTTGTTTTCTTAATCTAGTCAAAGATGTAAACGTTACTATTGCACCGGATATACATAATATTAGAGGTAGTTTATTAAGAATATTTGAATACGCTTACTTACCGAAAAACTTATCAAACTTATTTAAGGAACTATTTTACAGAAATTCTTGAATCTATTGTATAAAATATTATGGAAATTTAAAAATATATCTCTATTACATGGATAGTAATAAAAATATTTGACCCCATCGACTTCAGGACCTCTAACTAATGCTCATTAAACTTTTTAAACAGTAGGTAATCTCTACAAAAAGTTTTGGAAATACTTTGCGTTTTGGATATAAAAGCATATTAAAATTTATGAGGCTAAATATACCTGTTTAATATTCAATATTAAATATTGCAAGGATGAGCAGTTCGAGGAAATCAAAGCCATTTCAGCATTAGGAAAACACAGTCATGACTATCATTCAGTTTTTTTCCTGTTAAGGAAACATCTATTAATCTGCAAACGCGATTAAAAGCCTGGCAGTTTTCAGCGTCATTGAGATAAGCCGTATTTAATAAGATGTTAAAACAGAAACTGTTTCATGATATATTGTACCAGTAAAATTATTTGCTACAAACTTTTAATTCAGAACAGAGGTGAATCTAATACTTTCAAATAGTTTAGTAAATTTTATCAATAGCAAAATGCATATTTTTCTATGCACAGACTACATGTATACATTTATATTTGATTTTAAAATAATTATTTTATTTTCTGCCTGTTACAAGGTATTTATTAAAAACTTACACCAAAATAATATTTCCAAGCAGTATTATTTGCAAATTTCTCAAAAGTTTTACTTATAATTATAATTCTCTTTCAATTAGAGTATTTTATTATTGCAAAGTGTGCAGATAACCTGGTATGAGGAGGTTTAGTTATATAAAATTCAGTATTCCTGGAAATTGTACTCTGCGCAAGGCACAATATTCTCGTTATCATCATTACCTCATTATTGCTGAAAGTATTCACTGTACTTTGTTTACAGGTAACCTGCTTCAACACCGGAATGTATCATAAGGCAATAATACAACCTGCCACGCCTTTCCTGGTTAATACTTATTAGTACTCCAAGTGGTGGTGATTTGGAGAAGATTTTATAACCGTTAGTTTATTAACTCATGTTCAAAAACAACAGTATTTGAAATTATTTTTTTCGAACCGACGTTCTTAATAACAACTAAGAGTCACTTTTTGGTCTACCTCATTGCAAAATATAGTAATTCTCTTTCTACTCATTTATACTGAGCTATTAGTGTTAAAGTTTTCATGCATAAATATCCTACTATGACTGTATTCTAATTATTCTGTTGGACACTGTAATTTAAACATTTTATTCGGCTTCAAGAGCCACAAAGAGAGAAAATTTTCTTTTTGAAGCCCGTTATAACTCTGCGATGAAGAAAATTAAAACTAGAGTGGCAAAGAAAATTTAAAATTAGAACATTTGTTAGTCTTATATATTTTAACACTTTATCAGGATACACTTCCTAAAATTTCAAGAATGATTTCATTACTGACTATTTAACTCCAAATTCAATGCCAACAGTAACATTTAAAGGAATAGTTTTCAATTCCTTATAACAATCAAAATAATTTATTTCATTTACAGTTACCATTGAAAAATTATCAATCAATCAAAAATGGCTGTCACAATAAACCACACCTGTGCTTTAGAACTATGTGACTGCCATTTTAACTGGCATCCTATCACCTATAGAGGAAGTAAATATAATTACTACACCAATCGAAATAAAAAATCTTCCAAAGCATAAAAATTAAAAAATCTTTACGGTATCTATTTCAATTGTTATTCATTATTTTGAAGTAATGTTTTAATCAACTAAAATATAATTAATATTCTTTATGAGAAAAAAAATTTAAATGTTTATATTAATTTATTAATTAGTTATTGTAAGTCCATTCGATTATTTAGTTATAATTTACAACTAGACAAATTGTTATACCTTTTATACAAATATTGTTTTAAAATATAAAGGTATTTATGAGTTACTTTAGATTAAATTAGTTAGATAAATAAATAAATGCAAATTATTTTTAGTGATATTAATACATGTCCCTATAAGATTTGTATAAGATATATCACTAACAAATATTTAAGTAGTTAGAATATGACGGTTATTCAACCAAGACGTTGAAAGTGATTTATCATGGGTTATTACAGAAACATAAGAAGAGATTATAATTGTCTTTTGGATATATGGAATCATGTTACTTTATATGTAAATATAATGTTCATATTCCAATGTGTTTCAATACAATACAATGCCTGTATAATGAGATCTGATAAAATTAACTTCTGAATCAATTTAAATCTCCTAAAATGACAGTTGAGGAGACAAAATGAATATGCTGACAGCGAGTACGAGCTATTCATGTGAAATGTTTGTTACGGCTCGGATACATGTATGTATGTTTTCGTTAACACGAGCTTGGACATGACATAACATTCACCACAACATCATACACAACAGAACTAATCATGGTATTGTTTGATATGATGTGCTCTGTATTATTGCTCTTGCATTCATTATTTTAACTTAATACAAAAATTTAATGACATTTACCTTTTTCATGAGAACTGTTTGCTCCTAATATTGTAAGTTATTACTGTTATTTTAAATTCATAGATCATGTGGGACATGTTATTCCACACAACATAAATTGTATTATATAATTTTACAATATTATAAATAATTATAATAATAATTATAATTTTATAATTTAATATTATAATAAAATATAATAAATAATATAATATATATTTAATTCAATATTATAATTTTTTATATTATTTTTTGTTGTTGTTTATAATTTTACATAAATACAAATACGTACAATCTATGCATAGTATAGTATTGAAACAATTGCTTATATTATAAATAGCTCAATTTTTCGTAGAAATGTCAACAGAAATATTTTAACAAACATTGGTATTGCAGCCAAACATTTTGGTAAAAAAAAACCAGCAGAATTAATAGATAAAAAAGCAAATAAACCCTTAAGAGACTAATATACTTGATATATTAACACGTTTTGCTCACTGACTTGGTTTTTGTAATTTTACTATCCAAACACTACATTAAAACCAAGTTATTAAAAAAAGTAAACATATGAAAGTATATATTCCACGTAAGGTTTCATGTATCTAAATATTGATTAACACATCACGAGTACTATGGTGTGTAATTTGTGTGTCAACACTTTGATTGTGTAATTGTCTGTGTGTATATCGGACTGTCGGACAACTTGAACAGGAATTGAGCTATGTATTTAAAACTTTGATGTAACCTCAAAGCGAAGCCTGATACGACAAGCGATTAAAATCCCTACTCAGCTGACCTAGACCTTTGCACTCATATAGTTTTATGCACGTCACATAGCAAGATGATCTTTTTGTGTCATGACTCTTCTTACTAACAGTTATTCTGAAAGAGGTAACATTTACTTAAAACAGAAACTTCAAGGATATCTCGATATAAACTGAATGAAAGTTCGAACGGTAAACGTAATATCGAAATATTTTTTTTTAATGTATGATATCCCCTTTAAGAGACCTGTAGTAATTGTTGGAAAGAACATAAAAATTAAGTTACAATAAGAAATTTTAAATTAGGAGCAAATTTTCTTTACCCACAGTAAAACCGGAACTGTAACATTAATCTTTTCTCACAAAATAGGTTATCGTGAGTACAAATCAAAAGTTACAGGAAAAGTTTTGTATTAATATTTGTTTCCAAATTCTTGTTTAACATAGTATCTTGATC
The DNA here is from genome assembly GCF_021130785.1 of Homalodisca vitripennis. Lineage (NCBI taxonomy): Eukaryota > Metazoa > Arthropoda > Insecta > Hemiptera > Cicadellidae > Homalodisca > Homalodisca vitripennis. The sequence goes on from NC_060208.1 coordinate 134,087,630, forward strand.
TCCTAGCAGTTTGATATTCTTTTAAATGACCAAGTCAAAAAGCCCTAAAAAATTATATTATGATTTTAAGTCTAACTCCGGAAGTTATTTTACAGTATATATCCATACTTAAAATATCTATTAGCCATACTGTATCTTATACTCGTATATATTATTGTACATTAAATTACAGCTAGAACTATTACATTACACATTTGTTTATTCCTATGTGCTTGTTTATACGTATGTATGGACGTAATGTTTTATACGGGTAAATAATAAATATTATTTAGCCACGTTCACCCTTATATATTACATTTATCTGAGTAGTGCATAAAATTGCTTGGGCGTAAAATTCAATAAATTGAGATGAAATAATCTACAATTTAATACTATTATTCACTGAATAAACTATTCAGAGTAAAATCATGATTCTTTGATTTAGAAGCTTCTTAGAAAGTATTGAACTATTTTATGCACTACATTTGGATTATGGTAAATTGGGTTGAAAGGTTTTCGATCCCAAAATAAAAAGCACTTATCTAAAAATTAGGTATTCCAGTTTGATGGAAAAATATATGTGTTCTATAAAAACTAGTTTTGTTAACACAATAATAATAATAATAAGTTATTAGTGCACATACTTTATTTTGATCACGAAATAATAGCAATTTGTGTTTTATAACTAATTTTCTAGCTTTAGTCGTGAATGTGTATATCAATAACCGATTTTTAATGTTATATATAAAAATGGCGTTTTGTTAAAACGTGGGACGATTTGTTGATCTTATTTACAGGAATAGCCCTTAAAAGTATGAATAAATTTCAGGTTTACCTATTTATATCATTATTTTATAAGGGTGTAAGTAATTTAATCAAGACGTATAAAGAATTTCGGCTTTACCACGTCACTTTTAACTCCATCAACTTCTCTTTTAGTCTCCAGATTTATCTTTATAATTGTAACATGAAATTTATACAAAATCTCATAAATTATTTCATTAAGAACATTAAAATGTCCTTTATTATCTTAATTGTAAAAAATATCCAATAATTATGATAATGTTAATTTTGTAAATCTGTGAATGTTTCTTCCATTTGTTTAGTATTTCATATACATTAGTTGGTAAACATGTAACACCATAACACTTTGAAAAAATTTCAGAACTGTAAAAACCTTATTGGTTATGATATTTAAATACAATTTAACATATACGGATATATTTAAATTTTGTGGTATTACTGCACAATGACGCTGATTCTTAATAAACTCGTATTTCATATTTTACCATTAAATGCTACTTGTGTCTATAGCTATGTAAACGTCGTATATCAAAATAGATGAGGATTTAACAGTTACTAGGACAGTTAAACGATAAATCATGTCAAACATGTTCTGACAAAACGTGTTCTTAATGAACAAAAGGCTGTATTAGTGTAATAACATTCACTATTTTATTGAATGACGTATATCACAGAGTCTATCGATAAAACTATCCAAAGATATTTGTGGACTAAGACTACCTGGTTTAAGTCTATGAATTAGTAAAGACATAGATTATCCTAATCATGATACAAATTATCACTTAATAAGTGAGGGAAATCATTTAGTTTTCTCATTATAAGGAAGGTAATAAAATATAAATTGCATTTAAAGTATAGACAGATTAAGCTGTAAGGAAAAGTGAATAAGCAAGAATGGAACCAGGAGAAAAAACAGAACACATAGATTGTAAGGAGAAGGAGACTGTGGATGAAGATTAAATGAGAAGTAATAGAGATTTTAAAAAGAACATGTGTTTGCATGAATAAAAGTGGAAAATCGTTTAGATAATATAGAGTGATTATAGAAAAAAGAAAAGTGCTTTTTGAAAAGTTTTGGAAGTTAAATTGAGGCAAACACCTGTCGCTCAAAGAAATATGTATGATGCTAAGAACAGACGAAATAACTCACGAGTCTACCATATTAAGCTCGATCAAAGTTAAGAGAGAGTTAACAAAATGTTTGTTTACATATTTTGTGTAATTGAATTGATAGTTCGTAACTGGGTAACTTCCTGTGAATTAGGTGGTATAAGAGCCAAATAGATTGGTACTGATTTACTTAATTTAGAAGTCATAAGTAGAAGTCCTTGTAATAAGAAACAAAGAAAACCTTAGAAGAGATCTCATTGAAGGATTTAAAGAATCCTTACTCAAACTTTTATCACATTAATGCAGGAAAGATAAAAAAAATTCAATAAAATGTAGAATGAGCCCAAGTTGCAGTCAAAAGCCTATTTGTATTGACTACATAAAACATACAGTAAATCAGTCGGAAAAAATATTACTGTGGTATATATTTTTTAATCTTTGATGAACTCTATATGAAGTTCTATTGCCAAGTATGTAGACAAAAAAGGTATTGCCAACTTATTTTCTGTACTAATTTGTGTAATAACAAAATCGGACCAGTATTTATTTGAATGCTCTGCTGCTATAATCCAAACAAACTGGACTAACCATTTCACAGAATTTCCTTAAAAAAGGGCTCACCCAGATGGAATTTAACTCTGTTCACAGCAGGGTAGAGAAAAGACTAATGAACAGAGAAATCTACTTATCTGGAGGGTATCTTAAAGACTGCGCACGGCTAGGATACACTTGTCTTATTCAGTAAAATCCCTTTTTTAATACAGCGACATGACAATTGTTTCCTCTAGTTCAAAAAAGGTGACTGTTCAGATGAAGAACTGTAATGTATTATTTACAGGCCGGATAGATTTATGGCTCTATCAAAAACAAACTGAACTTGTCAGACAGTTACTATGATCTCCCCAGGAATGTTGAAAAACTTACCAGATGTATTTTAGCCCATACGAGGTTTTCAGTGTAAGCCATCGATATGATTGTACTAGTTTGTTACAAACTTACCTGCCCTTCTATGTTTCTTTTTCCCGTCATGGGATATCCTTAAGTAATAAATAAATAATAAAATAAATATGGGATTGCCAGGTACTATCATAAAAGGCGATGCTGCTTTTATATGGTTCTCGAAATAATTCGACTCTATAGATCAATTCATTCTCAAAATGTGAACAGAAAACATATATATTGGCTAACACTCAGCAAAAGAAGTTATTGAGATGAGAATGTACAAGAAAGATTTAAGTTGATTTAATAACCATAGTTGACAATATTAGACCAAGAAGCAAAATATATTCGGCTGTTTACATTCTTTGTCATAGCATATTATCAACCACTGACACAATGTTTGGCACTTACATGATTATATAAATGTTAAGTATAGCTCCATTTAACCTTCCTCTTAGTCTGTCATTTGCAATCTGACACTGTCACTGACTTGACTTGGATGTTTTGAGAAACATTAGAAGCAGATTTGTGCAGCTATTATTTGTCCAAATGGAAAAAAAAAACATAGGTTTAGAGATGTCTGAGTTCAAAGAAACAAATACTTGAGAATACTAAGTTTATATATCCAAGCTTAGTTTTTGTAATAAATGTAAATTCATCCCTTCTAGATATAAAATAAAAAATAACTTTTCCACGTTGTTGCTAATAAGAAGTAAGAATAAACTTTCTCTAGAGGTGAGATAACCGACTGCAATGTTTTTTTTGGAATATTTGCTTAGAAACTTAATTATTTATAATACTTTTAAAGTTACTTCCCTTAAACGTTGTAATCTACAAAAATACCATGGCGTCAGCAATCTTGGTTTGACATTGCAGTTATAGTCTCAAAAAGGAAAAAAAGGACTCAATCTATACTAGAATAATTCAAAAAGGATTCGAAGTTTAAAAATTATCTCGCTTTAAACAAAATTGTTACGCGGTTAGCCATTTATCAATACAACTTGAACATGCTCACAATTTGTATCTAATTTAATTTGGGATATAATACTCCATCACACGTAATTAACTATATTATTTACAAATTTACTTCATAATAGCCTACATATAGAATCGATGTCTTTCTTGAAAGGGTTAACTAACATGGAAAAAGAATTAATTTAAATTGCAGTAAGCAGACGATCGGCTAACAATTTTGAGTAAGTTAATGCATTACTACGCATGCGAATTAAGTAATAATTGCGCCAATAATTGAGTTCCAAGCACATCCAAGAATATTGAATTATCCCATAACGAGTAGCATGGTTGCGAAAATATGCATTATACATAACTAAACTAAATAACGGTACACATGTTTGTTGTTAACTGTGAATAATTTGAATTTGACTGTTATTAGAATAACTCGAATGAATAATTACATAACATTAGTTTTAATAGAAATAATGTATAAAATTAAGAATCCAGTTCTATTGCTGTCAATTTTAAAGGTACTAACTATATTATTAAAATTTAATAGGCTGTCCACATGTATAAGCAATTAAATCTATAAGCATGTGAAATTTCAAGTATGTAGCTGAATTATTTCTCTAGATCTCCTGCGAATGGAAAGAAAGATAAAGAATAATAAAAAATAATATTTTAGTCCTCCAACTAGACAAAATATAAATTGTGGTTGTTGACTGAGATATCTGCATTAAAGACGCTGAACCATATTATATACTTCATAATGCACCATCACATAACTCCAAAAATCTAAATGTTCAGATGAAATCTTTCTTGGGGTATCTTGTCACACGATATATTCACATTTTTATTAAGAAAGTTTGGTTTTATAGCAGTTTTTTAAATAAAATTTCGTACCCTAACGAAAGAATTCAACGTAAAAGAGCACTTAGGTCAAATATTACTATTTAATTTTAACACTATCTTCTGTAAAGTATATTTTTTCACTTTATAATAATGCAAGTGTCACTTGCACTATTATAAAGTATATGTGTGTGTGTGTGTGTGTGTGTGTGTGTGTGTGTGTGTGTGTAACATTTCTTTACAATTTTTTTAATTCGGCTGGTTTCTCGAGTCAATCATGGTTACCTATAAGACTAAAGTAAAATGTTCAGTAACGCTCAGTTTAACTATATCTGAGATTGAGTTCGTCCACTGGGAGCTGCGTTAACAGATAACTGCGTATAATTAATTGATGGATGGTCTAAATGGGCTTAAGCAACCTCAGCTCTAATGCAAAATACACTGTTGTAGCGCAGGCCAAATTTCTGTCTGTATTTATTTAATAAAATATTGTTACTTCATTTGACAGATACAGTATTATACTACTAGACATGACCATAGTCACTTTTAGTTTTATCACTGATCAAAATTTTCATACCTCTAAATTTTGTTAAATTTTTACCACTGAGACATAATAGTTATTCTTACTTGAAATGCGTGTTAATTTACTATTAACCATAAAATGTTGGATAGAACCATTTACGAAGCTAAGCATGTATATGTTGTGTTTCTCATGGCAGATGTGTTACCTGGCACTGCAATTTTATGTGGCTTTGCGACATCTCAAAGATTCCTATAATCTGAAAATCATGTCTAACTACATAATAGTTATTCTTACTTGAAATGCGAGTTAATTTACTATTAACCATAAAATATTGGATAGAACCATTTACGAAGCTAAGCATGTATATGTTGTGTTTCTCATGGCAGATGTGTTTACCTGGCACTGCAATTTTATGTGGCTTTGCGACATCTCAAAGATTCCTATAATCTGAAAATCATGTCTAACTACATAATAGTTATTCTTACTTGAAATGCGAGTTAATTTACTATTAACCATAAAATATTGGATAGAACCATTTACGAAGCTAAGCATGTATATGTTGTGTTTCTCATTTCAGATGTGTTACCTGGCACTGCAATTTTATGTGGCTTTGCGACATCTCAAAGATTCCTATAATCTGAAAATCATGTCTTACTACGTAATAGTTATTCTTACTTGAAATGCGAGTTAATTTACTATTAACCATAAAATATTGGATAGAACCATTTATGAAGCTAAGCATGTATATGTTGTGTTTCTCATGGCAGATGTGTTACCTGGCACTGCAATTTTATGTGGCTTTGCGACATCTCAAAGATTCCTATAATCTGAAAATCATGTCTTACTACGTAATAGTTATTCTTACTTGAAATGCGTGTTAATTTACTATTAACCATAAAATATTGGATAGAACCATTTACGAAGCTAAGCATGTATATGTTGTGTTTCTCATGGCAGATGTGTTACCTGGCACTGCAATTTTTATGTGGCTTTGCGACATCTCAAAGATTCCTATAATCTGAAAATCATGTCTAACTACATAATAGTTATTCTTACTTGAAATGCGTGTTAATTTACTATTAAACATAAACTATTGGATAGAACCATTTACGAAGGTAAGCAGGTATATGTTTTGTTTCTCATGGCAGATGTGTTATCTGGCACTGCAATTTATGTGCCTTTGCGACATCTCCAAGATTCCTACATAATTATTTATACAGGTCTCTACAATCTACTAAGGGATGTAGTACGATCGAAAACGAAGTACTATTGAAAGAGTAGTCTTATTTCATTCACTAGTAGTAGTTGTAGCTGTAACAGAACTCAGTGATGATTTGTTGCCCTGAAGATGCCCACACCCAAATCTGAGAAGCCTTCTATCAAAAGACAAATAATTTGTGTTTTATAAGATTTAGATTTATTTAAATTTATGTTTAAAACTTATGAAGTAACCTTGTCTTTACAACACAGTACTAAACAACCACTGCTTACTTAATATTTCCTAAAACATACATTTAAAAATATTTGTAAGAAAACTTTTAATTGCCTAATCTGGACATTATCTTCGTTTGTGCACAACAGAAGTTACAGAAAGGGAAGTGTAACGGGTTTGGTTTCTATCAATATTACATTATGCTTTCAAAAATACGTAACAAAATTTTTACAAAAAAGTTAATAGAAATAAAATGAATTAATCATATAGTTATGCTAGCATAAACAATGTTTATATAAAATAGTTTACTTATTTAACATACCATTTGATTTGTTAATTATTGCTTGGTGTAATGTAAACTTTAAAGACCAAGATGCATTTTTTCAAGTTTACAGATGATTTGGCTTTATTTTATTCCAGAGATATTTTCGGGTTGGAATATGCCTACATTCTAACAAGGGATACTAAGGCTGTCTATAAAATATATCAGTAAAACCAGTCCAGAATTCTAACGAGATTAAATAGGACACATACAATAATAAAAATACCATAATATTTTATATAGTAGAATAGATAAGTACTATCGGAACAATCCTTTTAGATTCTCACTGTTAAAATCTTTTGGGGGAAAGCAGTTGGAGTGTAAAACTAAAATAACACTTAAAAATACATGTAGGAATAAAAATATATACCAACAACGGCTTGCTAATTGTGGCGTACATATTACATGTAATATTTGTCAACTATTCGTAAGTATCTAGAAAAAATATACCTGTAAAGAAAAAAACAAGTAAAGTAAATAATTATATAATATTTGTTACTCAATTCAAGTGCCCACTTATTAAGCACAAAGCCTTAAATGTAATAAAAATTTTAATATTTGTCATAAAACACTGTTGTAGTAAATTATACTAAAAATTGTTATATTATAACTAAAGTATCAGATCCAATCAGAGGTTATTTAAATGTTTCAAGTTATCATGCTGGTAGTAACCATATTTAATCTACTAATTGGAACAGTAATCAGTGATGTGTGAACCTTACTAACCAAAGAAAACTTTCCCTGCTGATGTTAAAGTACTTTGACTAATTTATCTGACGTTTAACAGACGAGGACTGTTTCAATTGGTTAATTACATGCATATAAGTTAGTTGTCATGGCAAATCACATTAAAAATCAATATTGAAGGGAAAATATATGTAATAATTATTCCACAATTCCGATGCCAACGGGTTATTACAATGCAAAGTAATATTATTAAAAATTTCCTAGTATAACCTGTTCGGCATTGACTATTGCTTCCATAATTAATTCATTAAGTTTTTAACAATCACTTCTGTAGCGTAATACATTAAAGTGTCCGTAATTTCGCAGTAATTTCTATATGTTATGTTTCATGTATTAAATGAACATATAACACAGTACATTGTTAGTACTGAGTTAAAGAAAAGAACTATTTATCAAATTGACGCGTTTAATTATGATAACGAGCAATGAAATGCTATTAATTTGATCTCATTATTAACTCAACGAGATTCCCTTAGTAGACTTTAGATATCTGTTCTATACCGTTTACAATCGGGTTTTACTTTTTAATTTGAGCTCAAAGCAAAAAAGGAAGATATTCAACGAAACGACATTACATAAAAATTGTGACTCTGATATATTAATAATGACATATCATATGTATTGTGGCATTCTTTGCAATTCTGATTACAAATTATCACTTACACGGTACTTGTGTAATATTTATTTATAAAATACATTACATTTACTGAAGTATATGTAACTTGTACGTGTTTTAATTAACAACTATATTAATCTACAGCATGATCATTAAATGCTAAAGTATACAACAAATATTTAAGTTCTTAATTAAGGATACAGGCCCTCACGCTTTCCGAAAATGAAAAATTTAATATATGAGAAGTAGAAGTGCGCAGAACTTTTATACAAATTGAACTATTCTCGTTAGTTGAACTAGCTCATTCTGGGCATGATGAATTAGTCCATACAGGTAGTAAGAAAGGCGGATACTTTGAGATTTTGTCAATAACTCACGCATGCTATTTTAACGTGCTTAGTTTATGTGGAGAATATCGTACAAATTTGCATTTTGAAAGACCTTTACGTATGTTTATGCATTTTTTATTAAATATTTATACCACTGTAATTAAAAACGTTTAAACTTTGAATATCATAAAAAACTAGAATGTTTTCAAGAATTGTAAAATTGTTAATTTATTGAGGGTTTGTTCATAAATATAATGGACACAAAAAGTATTAAATCAAATAATAAAATAACTGATTTAGAGTAGTTTTACTCTAACAATGCATGGCCCACATTGAGAGCTGCCGTTTATTAAGTTTGTACATTATTGGCTATTTGCTGAGAAACCCAAATGTGAAACCTTCTTCAATAAGTTTAAGAACTAAGCAATCATTGTAGGAGCCAATTAAAACTGAAGAGGTGTGGCTGGACAGTGACTCCTTTATGGTTCCTGTAAGTCCTTGTAGCACACGCTACCTTCAATATAATGTATAAACTATAGGTTTCAAATAAATCTTCAGTTAATTACTATAATGTATACAAAAATATAATTATTTAAACTTCTTTAGGGATTATTAAAAAAGGATATTGTATTTAAAAACGTACACAACGCTTTTAAAGTGCTATATTTTTTTTGTTAATGTTCTGAAAAATATTATACCCTTTTAAAAACAACATCCTCGTTTAGCTGGATATATTTTATGGTACTATATCTAAATTATATATGTATCTCATCGACAAAAATTTAACTGTATCGTACAATTTATGACTTCATATATTATCTGAAATCTCTCTTAATATATTGTGTCTAGTGAGTAGAACTGGGTTTATAGGTTTCATGATTTATGTTTTCCGATAGTTTAAGGATATTTATTGATTTTTCATAATATATTTAATGGTTATACTATTCAGAATAAAATTCTTTTAACAAGTAAATACAAATGACTAAAATGCGTTATTTAGAATGCCTCAGTACACTCAAAAATATCAGTATTGTGGTCTTTCACATTTGTGTAAAAAATATAGCGCAGACTATAAAACCATACAGACCAAGAGTAAAAGTAGCTCGTACGTTTTTAATGATTTATCTCGTTGCAATATTCTTAAAACGTTAATAAATTATTTTAGGATTGATTATTAGTTATATTAGCCATTAAAAGTATTTTTTTTTTTTTTTAATTTGAAATTGTTTATGTATTTTCTAGTTTGTTGCAATTATGTTGTCATTTTATATTTAATATATCATGTTTTTGTATGGTTTTTTTATATATAATAACAATACAATTAAATTACAATGCAAAGACTTACTATAATAAAAAACATTAACTGGTGAGTAGGATGCATTTCTTTTTGCATTAAAAATGTCAACATCATATCTCACTATTTATTTAACTGCAGCACCTCACATCCTAATAAAGCGGCGACGTGATACAGTGCTTGAGTAAGGTAAAGGAAACACCCGTTTCATTTCGAATATAAAAATTATAGTCACGATAGGTCAGGGCCGCTACACTGGAGAGATCATCTACCTGACCATGTACCGGTTTGTACAATAATACCAGATATGTTAATGTGCTCCTCAGGTATAACCTCTGGAACACAATAAGATCCAGCAACTCATCATAAGTAGTCATATATGTATAAACATTTAATTATTTTAAAAATCAAAACTATATGAAGCGTTTTTTTTTTTTTAATTCTCTCTATAAGCCTTTTTGGTATGTTACATATATTTGATTCAAAATAATGGATTCACTCTCCCATCTTGACCTGGCCAAGTCATTACACAATAACTTTGATGTTTCCATATTTTTTAAAGTGTATACTCTATCTAAATATGAATCTCATATTTTACAAGCTGTCGATACACATTTATGGATATAAGACTTAACTAATACATTTGGATTTATTAAAACTCCTAAATGCCAAAACTTCTTTATTCCAGCCATTGAAGCACACTTTTAAATGTAATTTTACTAAATCCATGTTCGAGATCTTGTTAAAATTCGTCAATTTTGCACTTTTATATGTTAAAATTCATTTGAATATCAACAGTCAATCTTTAAACAATATCAAGGCCATTTTGTATATCTAAAGAATCTTAATCACTTTCAATGTGTAAAAAAAGCAATTACATAATCGGGATTCAACAATGCTTTTTTGACTGAAAAGTAATTACATAAGTTATTAATCACAATTGTAAAAAGACATGGCCTTAAATTGGAGCCTTGGGAACCCCAGACTGAACATTAAATTGGATAGTCAGGTCCATAAATAATAAGTCAGTCTGTAATATTATTTCCAGCCACGAGCAACTTAATTTATAAAATTAAACAAATTGGTAGTAACTTATAGTAATGGTTGTTAAATTTATTACTCCTTTAAATGACACTTTTTGTTTCTGGAATTATGTGTTGTATTTTAAAACGAATTATAAAAATGTATATGCTTTATAATACTTCAAATTTGGCTTAGGTTGCTACATTGTTTCCAGTTTGTTAGTTTGTTTGATATGAAAAATGGTTGAAAAATGATAATCACAAGTTACAGGTTAAACATATTTAAATAAATAATAGGGGAGAACAAATTACCTTACCCGGTGTACAGCTGTGTTGAACACGGGGAACAAATTTTGTTAAATTTAAAATTTATTCTTAGTAAAATTTTGTTTTTTTATTATAGTAACTAACTATGAGCACACATATTAGTAGGTACTATATTTTCTTAGCTTTGAATTATATAGATTAAATCATTGTATAGGATACTTTAATTAACAAAACTACTTTGAATTTAGAACAATAGATTAAATCATTGTATAGGATACTTTAATTAACAAAACTACTTTGAATTTAGAACAATAGATTAAATCATTGTATAGGATACTTTAATTAACAAAACTACTTTGAATTTAGAACAACGTTAGCGATATTAACACATAATTTATAACTTTGATTTACTTGACACATATTTAGAAAAATACGAAGAAGAAAAACATAAAAGAAAACAAAGTGTGATAGTAAATATAATATATTTAATCGTAACCTAGTTTTGTAATGTTTACTTCTAAACTCGAAAAATAAGAGCATCGTTTGGACAAATATATCTAGTTGGTCTATACAATAAAACTTTATCTTAGAATTGTTTCCCGATAGATCTGATGTTCATAGAGGCGGGTCTCATAAACTGATCTGGTGCTATCATTGCGCCACGGACCGTTTCACTCTATAACCGGTTTAAATACAATTCTCTAGTTGGAAGACAACTATTGCTTCCGGCTTGGATTCTTATGTCATCATATAATTTTCAACTATGCACAGTTATTTATTATTGTATGCCTTATTTTCATAATACCGTAGTTCTTTTGCAATACGTATATTACCTATCTGCATAATTTGTTAATCAGTGTAAGTTTAATGGAGGTAATTAATAAGTAGGTTTTTAATTTCTATTTAGTAAAAAGTAAATAAATAACCCACAACGTAAAAACTATCAATTTCTGTCTTTAACTTATTTTGCAAATTTAATAGAGATACAAGTAAAAACTGTACTTTTCAAATGGTTTTTAATGCTTGATAAAATTTGTTTCTTTAGATATGTCATCATAAATGTATATATTATTCTCGCTATATTTCGATGAAACTGTAAGATTGTTCCTAGTTTTGATGATATTGTTTGTTTATAATGGTGTTATCTTTTATATGAGTTTGAACTGGTGTAAAACACTTCTTATTTTATGATTTTTTAATTATGTCTTGCTCACTATCTCATCTCTCAACTCATTTGCCATCAGCATAGCACTTATATTAGAATTTAACTTAATTTTAAAATGTTAAGCTTAAAAATATACATCTTGGAAGTATAAGTAATAGAGCAAAACTATTTCTTATTCCAAAATAAAACTTAATGCCCTTGATTATATTGAGGGAAATTTGACCATATGTTTCCACAATGAAAAAAATAATTGTCTTTAATAAACAGGATTTTTTTTACATTTATATGTAATAAATGATAACACATATGTAATCATTTATCAAATCATATATAAATTACATATAAATCATCTTATTCATTCTAACACAATATGTGGGAATGGAAGCGAATTTCATATCAAACTTGTGAGGTATCTTTCTATGTAAAATAAATATAATACAAGTTTTATGTAAAGTATAAAAATGTATTCATGTTGAATTACACTTATTTAAACTAATTTATTTAATACTCCTACTCCTACATTTTATTATAATAAGTATCACAAAGGCGTTGGGGAGGAAATTACATTCGGGTATGAAATAAACCCTCCTTTTTATCTTAGAAGAATATTAGTTAATCAAGTTAGAGAAGAGTCAACTATCATTGTCAAATTATGAATAAACAACAAACGTGTCATACATAATTGGAATTAATCATAATGAAACGGGTATTGCAATAAAAACAGATCATTTAATTTTCAATGTAAAATTTCCATTCTTTTTTTGGGGTTTGGTGAGTAATGATTTCCCTATATGTACTAAATAATAGCGTAAAACTAAGATTTTAATATACGATATAAATCAACTGTTATTATTAGTTGTATAACATTTATTATTGTTTATGAGTTACTGCAGTAATAAAACGATGCAGGATAGTATCTATCGTTGTACGATGAAAATAGATTATGGGGTTTCGTATGAAAGAGTTAGACCTATGAAAATATCTAAGATCCTGCTGCGCTTTTTACAATGTAATAAAATTTTTTAAATTACTGCTCAAAATAGTCCGAATATTTAAATGGCTTATCAAATAAAGTTCGGCCTATAACTATTGCTATTAACCGTCACTCATATATGGAAGCCATTAACTGAAACTGAAATGGAATAATTTAGTAAAAATATCATTTTCTTGAGTAAATATTTCATACGAACTTCAACAACATAATATGCCTCCTACATGTACTGGTAACCTTAAAAATATTTTGATCTCTGAGAGTAGATTTTATTGAGAGGCTCTTGCATTCTATAGACATCTAAACCGTGGTAAAATCAGGGAAGTGGGAGCTTTTGTAGTCTAAAACCTAGTGTGCTGGGAGTTCCCGTTTTGTTAAACCTCTCATTATTTAGAAAATTATGCCTTTATATTTTCCAATGTCTTATCACTGTGTGGCGTTTACCACTTTATTTTGTTGGCCGTTGGACGGGCCGGGAACTGTTTCCCTACAGCTGGTCGAGTCGTCTGTTTTTCCAGATGGTTTATCTCTATTTCTAGATGTTTCTGTGGAATTCTGCCTGTTTGATTGGTTCTAGTTTTCAGGTTTTTTTAGATATCTGGAATTAGGTTTCTTGCTCGCTTCTCTTCTGGCTTCCGTAGGGCGAGGACATCTTAGAGTTTCTGTGGTCGGAGTTTTGTGATCAAAGCTGGCTGCCCGCTCCCTCGACGAACCGGCACGGTGTTTGGGTGTTAATATCGTGGGCCCTACCTTCCAATCAACGTTTCACGACCTCGTTTAATATTTAGGACCCAGTCGTTCCAAATTCAGTGTACGAATTTCGTCGCAAATTGGTAGCAGAGCGTGGTTTGAAATGGAAGGCTAGGCTTGCCGGTGGGAGCGGAAGAATTCTACACAACTATGAGAGCTAAATCCTAGTTTTAAGTTTTTTTTTAAGGAGGTAGACGTTTTCTAAATATTTTTAGTTTTCTAAATTTCTCCTTACTGTTTTTATACTCAAATGTAGATACTTTTTCGAAGTAGTATGTTTTTATGTGCAGGTCTGAGCCAAGCAGTTCTTGCAACCAACTGCAACCTAAGCCTAGTTCTATAATAATTCAAAATGTTGAGTTGCAGTATTTCATAAACTGTTCCGAGTTAGTGAAAAATACAGGAGGCCTCGGAAGCGTGCCCCTCCCAAACTCGGAGCAAAATCATAAAAAAAAAACAATCACATGCCACTAGTGGGAAGAGACAAAAACGAGACAAGATTTCGAGTACAAGAAATATAATTAGTAGGTGGCAAACAATTCCATGCAAAATACAATTATGCAGCAGCACCACGGTGCACCGCGTAACTTAAAAACTAAATAACAACAATAAATATAATTCCAATAATGACAATAACATAATAAATAAATAATATAATAATAACACAATGAATAGAAATTTGGTCTATAAATAACATATATCAGGTACGGCAGTAGCAAAATTTTAACTGGTAATTTTTATGAACTGAGGGGAGGAAAAAGGTTGTAGAATTTCTAGGCCCACTATTTTTGAAAAGTAATTTTGTTTTCAAGTTTGTAGCCGAAATTTAAAAAAAAAAATATATTTAAAGCCAATTTTCGAAGGAGGCGGGGGCTTAGTTGCCTCCACGAATCCGAATTAAAGATGAAATCCTCCCCTTCAGGTCATGTAACTAACTAAATAAATACTGGCTAGGTACTGGCCCTCCTCCAGATCTAACATCTGGCAGCGCTCCCTGCACCCCAGTCCTCGCAAGTTCAGTATAAGAAGTAAAAAAACACATTTTTAATCCAACCTTGTTCCAGAAGAAATTAATGGGAGCACTACACTCCGGTTGGATGCCGGTCCAATAGCGCTGGCAGGGCGCGGGCATTCAGTTGGCTTCAGTTGTTCGGGCAGACTCGCCGCACCAGTCCCGCTGACGGCACTCACGGGGACCCTATAGAATTCCAACATAACCAGTAGATATTCAGAACAACTTTACTACAACCCGAGAAATAATAAAAACTTAATTATGTTTGCCACAAAGTATAATAAAATATTTAAATTTAACAATTAAAAAAAAATAACAATCTGTAACTAACAGTACCTTTTAAGTATCAGAAGACTATTTCCCAAAAATACCTCAAGACACCAAGTATTAAAAGATACACTACTTGGTGACAATATTAAATATTACAAAACAAAACAAATTTTCAAATATATAAACATTTACTTATAGGCTAGAACAGCCATACTAAATGATTAAGCGTGATAACAATTACTTGTAACTAAAATTCGCTGGATTTTAATCATTCTATTATAATATTATAATAATTTACATTTTGCTATTAAAATATTAATTGTAAGGTAGGCCTACTAATAATTATATAAATTACAAATAATAACAATACATTATTTCCCAAATAACAATAATTAAATTCTAATCATTTCACGCTACTATAAAGGCAATAATTAAATAATAAAATTGAAATCATGAATGTTGCCACCCAATTTTGCACGCAACACAAAACACGAGGTAACAAAAATTAGCAAAGTCTGTACCGTCTCGCTTACACTAAAAAAAAACCAAGTGTGTACACGGAATAAATAATTTCCGTTCGCCGAACGGATCAGTTAGAAAGCACTAGAGTAAAAAATAAAAATCTTAACTTGCATAGTAAATAAATTAACAAATTTTTAGAACGTACGAAAGACAGGAACGAACACTTTGCGACACGAACACGTACACGAGGAACACAAGTTACAAAATAAATATATATAAATTACTTATAACTAATCTACGATAATATATGTCTGGGTGGGAGAGAAAAACCGCCAACTAAATAAGTTAAGAGAGTGAAAAAGACAATTACCTGCCGAAAGTCGGTGAATTAGCCAGCCATGGAGAAACGGGAAGAACAGAGAACAGCCAGAACACAGTAAGCTTCTCCGAACGTGTCTGACCGCTCCGAACAGTAGCCAGAGCCAGTGCCGGTGCCGGTGAACAGCTGGTCGGTAAAACTAGTCAAGGTCAACCAGCTGACCTCAACCAGGCAGAAAATCAATACTCTGACGGAGTGACTCCCCCACCGACTGACAAGAGTGGCCGAGGTGGGGCAAATAAAAGACAAAAATAATTGTCCAAACTGAGCCCCGGCTCAACCTCCCCCACTAAAAAGGGTTGCAACCCCAAACAAAACCTCTCCCCCACTGAAAGAAGAACCAACAAGCTCTGGCACAGGAAACGGGAAGTCGAGAACCTAACAGGAAACGAAGTCCTGAGCAGGAGGCAGACAAAACACGATCCTCCTGAAATTTTGAGAGGCGCCTCTCTTGGAGAAAGAAGAAAATAGAAAGAGAGTAAAACGACACTACAGAGGAAACCAGGGGTGATCAGTCCCCGGACACCCCCGCAGCCGCACCAGTATCCAGAGCATGACCAGAGGTATCACCACGGAAGGCCTTCAGATGAGAAACGTGGGCCTTCCGCCACAACCTCCCCGATACGGGATCAACCAACTCAGCAGTAACTGGGGAGAGAAAACGAAGAATCCGGTGGGGACCTGTCCACCGATAGCAAAGTTTGGCTGCCCGTTTATCCACGGCCGAACTGACCGGATGGGCCTTACAAAAGACAAGATCCCCCACCTGGAAGGGGTTAGCAATACGTCCCTTATTGAATTTTCTCCTCACCCTTTCCCTAGACTGTAGGAGCTTAACCCTGACTGCTTCCCAAGTGTCACTCACATTGGGAGTACCAGGCACTGGTAGAAGACTATCCAGACTCCAGAGATTAGACAAGGGATCAGAAGGAGGACGACTAAACATGACCTGGAAAGGCGTGGAATCATGACTTTCGTGAAGAGCAGAATTGAAGGCTAACTGAAGCCAGCTCAGGTTTTTCATCCCAGGTAGTTTGTTTCTCAGCGTGATAAGCGATGAGGGCGGCTCTGAGATTGCGGTTGAACCGCTCAGCATGAGAAGGCTGGGGGGTAGTAAGGAGATGTCGTAACATGTTTTGATTCCATGCCCAAAACAGAAGCGATGAAACTCCCTCGACACGAATTGTGTGCCGTTGTCTGAGACGAAGGTGGCGGGCACTCCCAAAATTCTGTAGAAGGCGGGACTTGAGTGCCTTGACGGTGAGCGACGCCGTGGCACTCCTAAGAGGAATCAACCAGCAAAACTTAGAGAAAGCATCCACAGCAACAAGCAGGGAGGAGTTCCCTGACTTGCTACGGGGAAAGGGTCCCACATAGTCAATGAACACTTTCTCAAGAGGCCGCTCCGCCACCTCGGAGGAAAAGAAGTCCTAATTTGGTACTTTGTGCTGGTTTACTGACCGAGCAAAGATGACAAGCTCGTACTCTACCAGCAATGTCTCTGTCCATACTCTTCCAGATAAACTTATCTCTGATTTTAGCGATGGTCTTGTGAATACCTAAATGACCGCCCACGGGAGAAACATGAAAGTAGGAAAAGACCATCGGTATGAGGGCACTCGGCAGAACAATCTTGGGACCCACCTCCGCGTCGGGCACGACAGCAGAGGACACCCTTGGACAAGAAGTAAGGAGAGTGGGCTTCTCCCTCCCGGAGCTCACCAATGATGTTTGACAACTCGGGGTCTTGAAGTTGGTGAGAGCCAAAACACTCAAAGGCAGCAGGGAAATCCAACATCACAGTCCCACACACAACGGTGCTTGAGAATCAACAGGATCGCTGGGTAGATGATACATTCTAGAAAGAGCATCGGCGACGACCGTTTTGGGTACCGCGAATGTGCTGCACACCCTGAATTTTAAAGGCCGCAATTTTGACAACCCAGCGACCAATCTTCCCGAGTTGTCGAGGATGGGCCAATAACCAGGAAAGAGCCTGATTGTCAGTTTCCAGCAGAAATTCGGAATGCTCTAGGAACCTCCGAAACTTATCCATGCCGAAAACGACCGCCAGACACTCCAGCTCATAAATAGAAGATTTCTTTTCCTGAAGGGTCAAAGTCCTAGATGCAAAAGCTATAGGTTGCCGAGCGCCGTCGAATTCTTGAGAAAGCACAGCTCCTACAGCACAGGATGAGGAGTCAGTCTGCAAGATGAAGGGCCTACTAAAGTCCGGTATTCGCAGCACAGGAGGTTGGATAATGGCCTCCCTAAGCAGTTGAAAAGCACGTTCTTGATCTTCACCCCAAACGAACTTTGCGTCTTTCCTTCTTAAGGCGTTCAGAGGGGCGGCCACCTCGGCAAAGTCAGGAATAAACCTACGGTAGAAATTAACCATGCCGATGAATCTGGCAACACCCTTGGCATCCTTCGGAGGAGGGAAATCCCGAATGCCTTGGGTCCTGGCAGGGTCTATAGATACACCCCTAGACGACACGAGGTGACCGAGAAACGATATTTCAGACTTGGCGTAAGACACCTTCTCCGGATTGACTGTAAGGCCAGCCCTACCCAACCTAACCAAGACCTCCTCAAGATGTTTAACGTGTTCCGTGAAAGACTCACTGTAGACCAGAAGGTCATCAAGATAATTAAAGACATACCTGAACTTCACATCGTGGAAGATGGAGTCGAGCAACCTAGTTAACGTTTGGGCCCCCACAGCTAGCCCCATAGGCACAGATCGGTACTGATACAAATTCCACGGAACACAGAAGGCCGTGAGAGGACGTGATTCCTTCTTCAACGGAATCTGATGATATGCTTGGTTCAAATCAAAAATAGTGGAAAAATTTGGCCTTACCGAACCAATCAAAAGCAGAATGGAGATCGGGGAGAGGCACTGAGTCTATTTCAATTTTGGCATTAAGTTTTCTTAGGTCAACCACCATACGATGTTTTCCATT
The DNA here is from genome assembly GCF_021130785.1 of Homalodisca vitripennis. NCBI lineage: Eukaryota > Metazoa > Arthropoda > Insecta > Hemiptera > Cicadellidae > Homalodisca > Homalodisca vitripennis. The sequence goes on from NC_060208.1 coordinate 134,106,812, forward strand.
AGGCTTTGGAACCAAGAACGCTGGACTGGCATACGATGAGTTTGAGGGCTCAATAACTCCTTGATTCCAAGAGATCCTTGATGATACCACGCATAACCTCCATCTTTGGAGGAGCCAACTTGTATGGGTGGGAGCGTACTGGCTGAGTGTCAGTCAGACGAATTTCATATTCAATGAGATGGGTAGAACCGAGCTTGGGTGTGAGGACATCCGGAAATCTTGAGCAAAGCTCACGGAGAACCCCAGCTTGCTCCTCATCCAAGTGACCGAACGGGTCCTCAGGGGCAGAACCTTCCTCACACTCCACCTCACCAACCTGCGGTGTCGATTTGAAATTATCGGAAAAGGGGACTGACACTCGCCGATTGACAAGGATGTGGTCCAGGTATTTATCTATATCAAAATATAAAAATTATAGTATAATATAAGTTTCCTTATCCTGTATTAACTTAAAGCCATACAATACATTATGTTTAAATTATATTGCACATATCTACCATGCCATTTTAAATTCAAATCTGCAACGTATTGTAACGTTCTTGCTACCTTCGGTACAATCCAGATTAGTAATCTACTCTTGGCTCTACCACTTTTACCTCCATTTGTTTCTAAGCATGAAAAATACTATAACCCTTTCCGGGATAAAAATACATGATACATTATAATCCGTAAAAACGTTATTGGATTGAATAAAACGATGTTTCTTGGAACTTTTATTGGCGCCATCTTCGTTAATAACTCTTATTTTTAAGGCTAATTATTGAACTATACTTAAATGGAATGGTATTGACAAAATTATGTGTAACAATACAACTTTATATTATCATTCCATCTAGGTGGTTATTTGTAAAAACAAAATACTATAGTTTCTTAAATTAAACAATCTTCATAGTTAAGTGGGAATATTACCCTGGAGGACCATTTATACAATAAATAGCTTTTTTTAATATTTATGTAAATTAAATATATTAAATGCATATACAATAAGCTTATTGATTGTATAATATTTTGCATACAAATTTTACAAGCTAAACCACACCACATGTCACTTAAAAGATTTCGCTGAAGTTTCTTGCGTAGCCTCAGATATATAGCTCATTTCAGTATTGATAATTCTATGGAAGGACAGTCAAAACAGGCGGGAAATAAGTTTCTTTATTTCCCCGGCAGATACAAAAGAAATTATTTCAGCTTTACTGCGCGATATTTTTGTAGGAACCCAGGATGATTTAAAGGTTGGACGTGCAAATTAAAAAAACTAATTTTTTCTCTTTGTCTCTGAATTATCATGCAATAATTCAACATCTGCTGACGAAATATTCCTCGAGACATCTTCCGATATGATACGTTTTAATATTTTGTTCAATAAGTTAGGTATCATAAGCAGTGTTTCAAAAACTAAAAACTTCCGGTGAACTATAGAAATCAAATAACTAAGTACGCTTTCCTTTACATATTTTAAAACTATATCAGCAAATATTTCACATGAAATCTTTATGTGATTGTATTGAATTTATTTTTAAAAATTTGTTTATTCTGGTATGTTTATGGTGACATCGTGATTACTCTTAAGACTAATGCGAAAATTTTTTGCTAATACTCAGAGAAATCCTATGGTGGCCGGTTGTGACATGCAGCATCATTGAAGTGCTGCCTGCATATAAATTAAAATTTCTGCAAACGAACGTGGAAACTTACGTATGTGCAAAATCTACGTATTATTTTGCTTTCTGTATGTATTGTATATGTAATATAGACAGATATAAAGATAGGCAAATAATAATCATAAGCAAAATTTCTTTTCGGAATCAATGACAGCCTTTCTAATTAAACAGCTCAGCCTATTGAAATTAAACATTTGATAATGTAAGTGTAAAGATATACCATTTAATAATTTAATTCCATTGACATGTATCAACCATGTTCCGTAGAAATACTTATTTATGTTCATATCATTAAATCAATAATAATAATCAACATCGACATCTTTAGGAATATTTACTATTATGTTGATTGGTTGTTGCGATGGTGGTGCTGGTGATGTAGGTTTTTGGGTTGGAGGAGGTGGTGTTCGGTGAATTATATTTGGAGGGCGAGGTGCTGGTGAAGTACATGGCGGTGGATATCTTGGCATAAATGCGTGTTTGAAAGGGCTGGCTATCATATTTACTACTCCACTAAGCAAGCCGAGAAAATCTTGGAGCAAACTTTCATTATCGGCTGTGATATTAATAGTTTGTTTTTCACCACCGTCAAGAGGCTTCAGTAAGTTAGACATCACACTGCCTTGGAAATCAGAATTGCCAGTACTATTACTGCTTTGTGGGTTTATTCTTTTTGTACTGATATTAACTGATGGTTGGAAGTGTATTACGTCCTCACTGTTATGGGTTGTTAATGGGTTTGAGTTCATCAAAAACCATTGTTTACCTGTAAATAATATTTTAAATTTAAAAGAATTGGTATATTACAAATTCTAGCAAATTTCTATAAATGTTTAATGTAACAATAGCTTATAATATTTTTAGCACCTGTGGATATTTAACGGAATTATGGGTAGTAATATTAATACATTGCATTGTCATACTCCAAATACCACCGTAGTTTCTTATAGTTTTCAGTTTGTAAAGTAAGGCATAGATTATCTTATCATATAGGCTTAGGTATTATTTTATATCAAGTGTTAAATAATACTTTTAAAAATATAAACTAAAAACTTAGGTAGTTACCTACCTAATATTAAATAACCTAATAAATAAAATTAACCTTATAATTTAATTCGGCCAAATTTTAATATGTGACTTAACAGTTAGGAAAATATTTGTTACAGACGATTAGTTATGTGCCTTATCACTTACAATAGGTTAGTGTCATAAGCGGTATATCATATATTGTTAACCGTTCAGTGTATAATTGGTAGCCTACTTAGGAAATTTTATGAATCATTATAAATAAAAATGTGTGAAAAAAACTGTAATACTTATGTTTTTTGCAAATAATTTTAAATAAACTATATGAAAACACATTCTTTGAAGTATTCATGTTCATCTGAATACATGACGTACTTCAGAAACTGTCTGAGTGTATTTCTCATTGCTAATAATTTATTGTTGAAATAACAAAAATGTTTTTATTAGCAAGTTTCGCTAATAATATTATTTAATATAATGGTTTTAAACATTAAAGCTATCATAAGAGTAGCTTAAACCTAAAATTTTTTTAAGTTATACTATAATATTGATGTAGCCTACGTTTTTTATCTGCTGTTAATAAAAATGTTAAATTGGACCAAGTTTTTAAATATTTGTGACGATAAAGTAACCTTAATAATACCTTAAAGGGGTGTACAGTAACAAAAACAACACTGGTGGAAAATATTAATGCTATTAATCAATAACATTGTAGAGAATAATGTTATACTATGTGGAGACCCTATAATTGTAAAATTAATTTAAATTTTGAAAAAAAAAAAAAAAAAAAATTGAGTGATATTTATATTAAATATCACATGTGAGTGTCTGTGTCTTGGGAGAAAAAAAACACATATAGCTTGGTTGAGTACTAGCCATTCTTATTGAACAAGCTTTTGGTTCTTATTGGAAAGAATTGGTGGTGAGAGCCGTGAATTTATGAATGAAGCAATCATCCACGTACCTCAGCTTGTGTAGTTTGCCCTCGCTGTCTCATTATAGATTTTATTTCGATAAGTTATTAATATTTTGAAAATATTTAATATTTCATTGTGTTTTACAAAGTATATTTACTATAAAGATTCATTTACATTAATTATTGATGTTAAAACTAAAAATCGTCTTCAAAAGATAATCTGAAAAAAGAAGAAATTAAATAGTTATTCGCATGGTTCTGTAAAAAGAAAGCCTTTTAAGCACCTTCAAGTTAGTTTTTACTATAAAAGTATGAAGTTGTATTTATCAAAGTATAAAATATAATTGTACAGTCAAAGGTTGTCAGTTGCAAGAACTATTTTCTACTTCCTCTACTAACAATAGTGATGTTTTCTGTAATATAATGCCTTATGTTGAGAGAAATTATGTGATAGAAAATAATGTTGTCAAGTTGCCAAATCCAAGGGGTTCGGCACTGCTACCATACTGGTAGGTATCAGGTAGTTGTGGCATGAGATCAACTTGGCAGAAATAAATTTTTTCATGTCTAAATAATTAAATATAATATCTTAATCTATTAGTTTTTTGGCTCTAAAATAACCTATGGTATTGTGTACAGTGACAAAACTAATGGTAAAAATGTGTGCTTTTATCCTTCATATATGGCAAATAACCTTTATAATGAACTACCTACAACGAAGTCAAATGTTTACATTGAAATAAAGTGTCAACGTTTGTTTAATGTCAATTTATAAGTCTACTTTATAATTAAGAGATTAATTATTAAGAATAGTAATGGTGTTGCACAATATTTGTAATTTTACCTTATTTGGTTTACTATAAACCAGAGTAATAATGAAAAAGACGTAATTCAGTTGCACCCATGGATAACGCATTTCCTGAAACAAATTTTCAGATTTACAACTATTATTTTCATTATATGGAGTTTACGTTGGTTACCGATAAGGCAACGTCAGATTTTTAAAAATTATACTTTGCTAATCAAATTTAACTAAAACTTAGTTTATCTTGCTACATTTATAGAAATATCTTTCGGCTCTCCTTTCCTTCAATTTGTGTTCTAAACGCTCTAAGGTTCTGGCTTTATGTATATTTAAAAGCACTGGACAGTTTCTTATAACATTGTACACATAACATAGGAGCAATGGTGGGAAGGGTTGATTCAATACGAATGTTAAGTTTAGCTTCGTTTCACATTCCACTTATAGCGCAGCGTCTCACGTATAACGCTATGACAGTTTTTACTCCTGGAATCTGGAATCAAGGAACTTATTTTTTGCACTTAATGCGGCAATGAAAATCGCATTTGTTTGTTAATTTAGGTGGCTCTGATATCAAAAACGATGTAAGGAGTTCGTTTTAAATTTCTTAGTCACCGGTTATTTTGGATCTTTTCAGATGGATATTTGATTCAAAGATTCTAGGAGTCAAATATGTTACGGTGTTAAACTTAAGACTTTCTGTTATGTTGAAGGTGAAATGGAGGTTAACAGAACATATATAAGGATTTTTTTAATTTCTTATAATATAAATATGTTAATTATTTCCTCTTATCTTGACATGTTACCAAAATTTCCTCAATTATATATACAAAGTTATTTATTGAATAAACGTTGAAAACAAAATACCAGTACGCTGTAAAAACAATGCGCGAAATAACATTTAAATGGTTTTCAGTTAATGAGAACTGAGTAGAGCTTTTAAAACACCAAAATCGTTAAATATATGTGAAAATATAATTAAGTGTACTTAGTTATCTTAAGACGTTAGAGTATAACTTTCACATCAAAACAAATAAAGTTAATACATGACAATAATTTATTATACAGTTACATTTGACTACGATGCCAAATTATTTAAAAGAATTATAAAATATTTTCATCTTAAAAGCCACTTAAAACGTATAAAACAGGTGAATTATAGACCAAATCTAGCCATAAGAGAGTGCAGAAATATTTAACAGTTTAATTTCGTAACCTGTATTAGTTTTATTTGATAAATATTCTAAATTAAGAAAGATAATTTCATATAACTAACTATTCTTACCATACTTCCTTTTAAAACGTGTAAACCCAAGTCTGTACGTCAACTACGTTGTCACTGATTGTTTCGTTCACATCTTCCTAGACGAAATCGTCAAGGCTATGAAATAAACGAGTGCTTTATCTGATTGACATTGTTCTTCCACTAAGAACCGTTGTGTGTTTTAGATGCCATAAATGTTTCATATATCCATCTAGTTGTTTCAAGGTTACCTTAATAAAAGCAGTAAATGGCTTTAGCGTGATACATTTCACAATGTGCTAGTATTTTTATTGAAAAATTGGAGGTATTTTGTTCTTACTATTGCAAATATCCTGTTTAAGCTAGAAGAGATATTAAAGTATATAAATCAATATTCTTCCTGATTATACCTCCAGTAAAACTATTATGTGTTGATAAATATATTACTAAATATAAATTATTTTTATAAATTAACAATACGTTCTATAAATTTAAAACTGTTTTAATTAATAATCTTGAATAATAAATATCAAATAAATCTTAAATAATTGAACTGACAATTCAAAATACAGCAATGCATATGATCAATCAATTTTGTTTAGACGATAGCCAGCTCAAAGTAAAAGAGGAGTAAGAATAAAACAAAAAACTAATCCAGTTTGAACAAATCCTAAAAACAAGGAATGAGATGATCAAGGGTTATGGTATATCTCAAAAATATAATTTTTTGTTTCTTTAGATTAAACCTCATTACCAAAGTAGCATTATACCTGTAGTCGCAGAATGTTTAAGTATTAAGGCTCAAAACAATGTCCACTGCTTTAACAACATAAAAACATTTTCCCAACATCCAACTGCTGTATGTAATTAAACGTCATGCCACTTTTAGATATCATGAAAGACAGTTAGTCTTGGGGCCGCCCATTTATATGCTGAAGAAAATTACTGCCTAAGAATTAATTGCATTATCAAGGCTGTCCTATTATATCCCTCAAGAAAAACGTTTTTACAAAAAATAATACCGGGTGTGTTTTTTTTCTTAGAAGTGAATCGCAATAGCCTAACTTTTTGAAGTACACGACTTAGCACCACACTTTACATTTGGAAACTTGCTCAAAATTTTAAGTTTCACTACTAGGGAATTTAATAAATTTCAAATGTTTTTGAAATATTGGGTAAAATGGCGGCCTGAGGGAAACACGCTGTATTTTATGTTGTTGATTTAGATTGAGTACTCTACAAAATTAAGAACATTTTTGCTTTTTCGAAAGTTTTTCCAAATATCCTCTAAATGGCTTCCGGAGTCTACGTGGACTGGAAGTTTTCAATCATCACTGACCAGGTAATATGCAAATTCAGGACCGACAGCATAACTACCATCCACGAAAAGACACAAAGTTTTATATGCCTTTTGAGCTTTCCTTACAACCTCAACAGTTATTGCCTATTTGATACTTTTTGTGCAAATTTCAGTACATTATACCATTAAAGGTTGGCCACATACTAACATAATTAAAAGAATCCTCAGACCACTATAAAGAGGGTCAGCTTTGTTACTAGCACGTTAGCGTACATTTAGTACATGATAAATGATAACTAGTTTCATATGCGATTATCGTAAAAATAATTTCAGAAAACATTTATATTTCTAGACCGAATACTGCATAACTGGGAATTTATCCGATGTAATTTTATGTCTCGTCGAGTAATTGAGGGGTTTAATTTTTTTTTGTAAATTCTCCCATAAAAATATCCTCTGATACACGATAATACCTTTTAATCCAAGATGTTGGGTAGTTCTCTTTAAAGAAATCAAGAAAAAAATAAATAACAAATTATTTTTCTTCCTGAGATCTTTGAACAATTTATGCTGAAAGCAGACTTTTCCGAGGGATCTAACAAACAAATATATCCTGAGTAAAATAATAAAATTAAAATATTATTTATCTTAGATTTAAATATTTAAATTTAACTTTACAACAAATCGCATAAAGGTAAATCTTATTAAAATAGCGTTAGAATTTAATAATATTGTTTAAACTATTCAAAATATAGTAAAAAGTAGACCGATTCTTGCCAAAGTATTACTCATAACTAAATGTAGAAGAATCTTACTGTCTAACGCTGGTGTTGCAATGTAATATTTAATATAAAAAAAAAGTGACGGACAGTGGGGAAGTTAGTTCATTGGGGACGGAACGAATAGGAGAAAAACGCTATAAAAAATGAACTATATATTTATGATAAAAATACCATCGCCAATATCTACGATCATACTGGCTTACCAAATTCCCCCTTGTGAAGCCACACGAATTCCCCTTATTTAAAACCAACTTATATTTAAAGAATATACACATACACGGAATCAATTAAAATATATTGCGGCATCAATAAACAATGGGTAAGACATTTAAAGTCCAGATATAAGACTTGCCCAACGAGAATTCGTCCAGCAGATTTACTGAAGAGAGTGGGAATAATATTAAATTCACTAACGGGTTTAAACATTTAAGTATAGTTGCCGACTATAGTATTCAAATGTTAAAAAAAAATTAACTGTAAGTGATGTTTATAAATGTATTTGTGTTCAATGTAATTATATAGATTATGCAACTAACGGCTAACGAGAATATTCACCGGGAATAAATAAAATTGCAATAAATAAGTGAACCGTTGTATGAACATTACAAGTCCACATTAATTTTATTATTAGTAAGTGTTACGTGTCAACGATCTACGCTTTTATAATATGAAATGACGTATACACAAGTTTAATAAACATGTTCAAGTATATAATATAACTTCACATTATATCGATAAGATGATTAGATATAATCGTATATCAATAAACCATTTAACATACGTTTCCCCCCATATAGACACTTGTTGTTTAGCTATTTCAACCGATGACCCATACAAGGAAGGCTCGCCACTAATAATGGAGGATACCATTGGAATAACCAATTGTGCCCTATTTTTCCTCCCTGTTGTACTTACCCCCCCCCCCCCCCACCCCCCCCCCCCCCCACCCCCCCCCCCCCCCACCCCCCCCCCCCCCCACCCCCCCCCCCCCCCACCCCCCCCCCCCCCCACCACAAATCGTCAAAGAGACTACAACGCACTTCTACAACTGAAAGTAATATATATATATGTATTTATATATATATATATATAATATATATATAAATATATATATATACAGGGTGTACATAAAGTCCTGCACTGGTATTAATATTTTTCCCTAAACGATAACAGATATATGAACAAGGTTTGGTACATCAACACTACACCTAAAAATCTACTTTTTGAAGGAACTATCAGTTTTTTTCTGTAATATCATGGGGACGTCCCGCAAGGAGTCAGAAAGAAATCTTAAATAGGAGCATAGGTCAATATGCACTATCATTTTAAAGGGCTTATCTAGCAGAGTTTTAATGCCGCAAACCGCACTCAAAAAGATTGATCCAGTACAAAATGGCGACTGTTCAAAGTTTTTTACTTGGTTACATTTCATTAGTAGCCATAACCCCCGGTAAAGCAAAACTGCAACCAAACGAATTACTGCAGATAAATACTACATTGTGATTGTCAGTTGTACAGAAGTGAATTATGACGTAGGTTATCCTCAAGGGTTACAAATTTGGTCCCTAATATATTGGTAAACGGTGTTTAAATAGGCTCTTACGTCAATGCCGTAGTGTGGGGGTGCTCCGTCCTGTTTGAAACCAGATATTCTGGTAATGTTCTCCAAACATGTTTCGAAGTGCTGGTGTAATTTCATTTTCTAGCAAACGTTGGTATGATATTGCACTTAAATTTCCTTCAATAAAGAAAGGACCTACCAACTGGGTAGGGTACCTATCACACCAAGCCCAGACATTCACCTTTTAGTGGATACTGCGTATGTGCCTCCCGCATCCAGATGAGGATTTTCGCTACTCCAGTAACGGAAATTGTGCCTGTTTACGCTTCCATTCAGCATAAATGAAACACTTCGTCTGAAAACACAATATTGTTTGCATCAATTTCGTTTGATTGCAATCTATTTTTGGCCATCATAGTTTTTCACAAAATTCTATATACTGTCGATCAAAATCATCTTCGTTGAGTTCGTGCACGGGGGCAAAATCAAACTATATAAAGGCTTAAAATTTAGACCCTTTCAGAATCTTTTTAACAGACGTAACAGAGATGTCATGAGTTTGTGTTGCTGGAGCGTAGGGACTCTTGCGGATTCTCAATAAATGACTGCAATACATCTAAAGAGTTGCCTTCAGTTGTCGTAGTAGCGGGCCTTCCTGTCCTATGACGATCGGAAACACTTCTTATTTCCATAAAGCGTTTTGAACAGTTCTCCCTACAGTTTTTTCTAGAAATTGGCTGCCTCTCGTGAAAGTAGTCATGAAAATAAATGGCATGCTTCCTCGTGTGATCGTCTGTTGTTTCCCCAACCAACCATCATAAGAAGTGTCATACGTTCACGTTCGTCAAGCGACATAGTGTAGTTGAAGAACTACAAGCAATACGACAAACTCTTTTTGTACTAAAGTGCACTGATAGAAAGGTTGGACAGCACTACTAAAACAAGAAAACTAGAATAGCCTACTATGAATAGACTGGCTAATTGGAAAGTCCAAACTGTGACCCATAGATAAGAGCTTTCTAATTGTTACTGTTATCAGGTTTTCCCCGTTATCAATATATTAGGACCAAATTTGTAACCCCTTGAGGATAACCTACGTCGTAATTCACTTCTGTACAACTGACAATCAAATTGTAGTATTTATCTGCAGTATTCGTTTGGTTGCAGTTTTGCTTTACCGGGGTTATGGCTACTAATGAAATGTAACCAAGTAAAAACTTTGAACAGCCGCCATTTTGTACTGGATCAATCTTTTTGAGTGCGGTTTGCGGCATTAAACTCTGCTAGATAAGCCCTTTAAAATGATGTGCATATTGACCTATGCTCCTATTTAAGATTTCCTTCTGACTCCTTGCGGGACGTCCCCATGATATTACAGAAAAACTTATAGTTCCTTCAAAAAGTAGATTTTTAGGTGTAGTATTGATGTACCAAATCTTGTTCATTTATCTGTTATCGTTTAGAAAATATTATACAGTGCAGGACTTTATGTACACCCTGTATATGTAATTTTCAGTAATGTATGTATTCTGTGAGCAATATCTAATATCATCGTGGGTAACCAGCTAGTGTAATATTTATTATAACATTCGGAGTTTTACAGGATCTTTCAAAAATTATAACTGTAAGGATAAGTATTGTACGATCTTCATTATGAAATGTGGGCTTTAAAACAAATTTAACATTTTTTGAAAGGCTTTAAATCATCTTTCAAGTCTGTACAAGATGGCAAAGACCCTTGAGGAATTATATCTCGTTCCATCATTCCCAGTATTCTCGAATAGCACTGTCACCATACAGTCGTTTTACATACAACATTCCAAGGCGTTTCTTTTACGTTCTAAATTGATGGTAATATACGTTTTCGATAGATTTACGCGATTACCGGAGTCCAAAATATTTTCTAACGTACATGTTAAACACAATCTAATTTCAATTTAAATTAATGTAAAATTTTGTTATTTATTACGAGAAGTGTTTTTACGTCTGATTGATATATTATATTTAAAATTTTATGTGTCCTCTCTGGGTTTTTAACAACGAGAAATCGGTCGGCGCTACTCAAAAAAGTGTAAATGATACCCTATGCTTATAGTATTTTGGGACCTGTACTTTTATTTATATTCACCTGCATATGTAACAAACCAATCACAAATAAATTTTAACACCAGCTGACAAGTTCCTGGATACTTCAAAATTACCCACTTTAAAAGAAGCGGTACCAGGTTTTCCGATCAATTTCTAAAATACCAATGACGTGCCAGATCATCTAACGTGATCTGATGTCAGAAAGATGCTCTTGGCCATTAGTGTGGGCTTCGGTAGCACCGAGAGAAGAAAAAGTTCCCATAAGATAAAACTTTAATGTTTGCTCAGATCACGTGAGTGATAGTAAAAGTTGACATTCACGTTTTATTTTCAATATGTGATGTCAGAAAGATGCAAATCAGAAATGCTCTTGGTCTGCAATGTGAGCTTCGGTAACTCCGAGAGAAGAAAAGCTTCCAATAAGATAAAACTTACATGTTTGCTCAGGTCACGTGAGTGATAGTAAAAGTTGACATTACTTTTTATTTTCAACATGTGTATACGTATTTATCCACTTATATAAACTAATAACAAATGGTATATAGGGACAAAGTATAATAGTGGCCTCCGTATCATACCAAAATGACCTTATACGGCCAATGTTCAGCTGAATATCTCGAGACTCCACCCGGTGGATCACAAATATGGATCTATGGATAAAAGAAGGAGAAATGAACGATTCCACGCTTATTTTCACTAACAACACACTGTTCAATGGTTCAAAGAACATGCCATCGAAATTAACAAGGGCCTAGAACAAATGACGGAGCAATGACTAATGGCTGTCAGTAGAAGTATTAGCTGGCGCATATTTGGAATAATGCATACAAGACCTTATTCACAGTCCATTAGTTACGACTCCCTCGGTTGGTCGGTCTTAAGCATTCTGAAAGCTGGCGGAAACGAATAACTAAAGTTCGGAACAAACATAGAAAAGGAAAAATTGAAGATTTTGTGCTTTTGCGAGATCCTCCGCCAGCTAAACAACAGAACATCTATGAGTGTGGAGCCTTTTTATGTGGACCCAAGAGAATATGGTCGATAACTAGATTTATGAAGGAAAGACGAACCGTAAAGTACTGGCTTCGTAGCTCAGAGCTAAAAAGTTAAGAAAGAGGATTTTCGTTTGTATTAACTCGACCTCTTCACACGGTTATTCTCACGAGAATTAATTTTTTTTTTATTTATCTATTTATTTTCTCATGAAGAAACTTTTAGTTTTGTTATGTAGCAAAATTTCCTCTTTTCGCTTTCCATAAATAAGTGGGTGGTGTAAGATTATTAAGTTTTAGTAAAACATTTCGTTTCATTAGTTCTCTAAGTCAATAAGTCAATAAGTTATTGAGCGAAGCCAGATCAAGAGGCAGTAACGCAACGCCGTTAGTATTTCGCCTAGAAACCATGAGGCGGCGTACAGTTAGTTCTTCGAACGCTCACATTGAGATGTTACGTACTACACTGACCAAAGAAGACATTCGGTGACCGTCTAGTTTCTCTAGTAAATGAGCTTGACAAAAGCAATAATTATAAATAGCTAGTAACTAGAGCTAGAGATTTGGGTTTAATTAACGTATGCGTGTATAACGAGTATAGTTAAAAGATAATAGTAAATTATATAACTACTATTTTGTAATTACAGCAATAAATTAGAAACATTATTTTATTAAACGTTATATAAATAGTTTATTTAAGTAGTTTTAATTCGTATAGGCTCTGGAAAGCTGAACGGTCCCGTCGTCTATTATGGTCACGATAGTGGATTAAACTGCCGGAACACATGGTATAGCCAAATTCATATACCCAGTTATTGTATATAACTTACTGAAACTTTAACTTAATTATTAATTCGAGTTTTTATAATTCTTACAAGCTGCTCTTAGGAATGCTGTCGTAAGTGGTCCCGTCGTCTATTAAGATCCGAGAGTGGAATTTACTACCATAAAAACGGCCTTTTATAAGCTATTATTGCGATAAACGGTTATTCCTTTATTCAGATCTCAGCCTGTTGTGGATGCTGTATTCTAGGACATCACGGTCTATGTAAAATGAAACATTGTTTAAAATTTATCGATATATAATACTATTTGAATGTTTAAGTGGAATGTTTTAGACAGTTGCTATTGACCCCCATTTAATAAATAATGACAAAAATACTCGCTCTAAATAACAAAATATTGTAATTAGTATGATTAATAGTTAATGCCCATCCAGGCCTTGGTAAAATTTGTGTTTGATTCGTCTAAAATTATGTATGGATGCATATTTTCGTTGGAAGTGAAAGCTAGTTATACAGGTAATGGGAAGAAATAAATGAGACTTGACAGCTATTACGCTACGCCCTCTTACTTCTTTCATTTTATAAATTTAATACGAAAATAACTCACTGAGATATTCTCCATTTAATTAAAAACCTGGCTTGTAATTTCATCATTTTTCAATTAAATTTAAAACACTAGTTAAATAAGCAATTACTTATAAATATTATAATGAATTTTAGAGGCGTTATAAAAAAATTGCATTTAGGTAATGTGATGAGATTCAACGAGTTCTGTCACTTATCGACCTCTAAAAATGCCTCTCCGGTCTGTATCCCTATTTTACATAGAATAATTCAAGAAGAAGTTGACCTGTGGAGTTGACATTTTTTGACAAAACCTAATTTCTTATTAAGTAAAACTTAGTTCGAAAGTGGTGCATGCCGCGTATTATATCCTTGAAGTAACATGTTACGTAGTATGTTTTCTTACGTAATACTTATTAATGAGTATTACGTAATAAGATATTATGACTCACTGACCTCAACGTATACGTAGGTTTACATTGTTGTTCATAGACCTAATACATGGATAGATGATCTAAACTACCTGGTTCCTGAAAGAATCATTCGGTCTCTCCAACTTCAATTCTCTGGCTGGTAGCGGATTTTGGCAAGTTTTAAGCTTTGGTAGGTCCTGGCTTTTAGTAAATCCCAGCCACTGGCAATTCCCGGCCCTTGACTGCCCATTGCATCTGCCAGCTTCCTGCTTTAGATGGTGTGAGTCTATACCATAGAACGGACTATTCAACTAATAGTAAGCAAAGACTGTAAAAGGTAGAAAACATTAGACAAGATTGTGGGTAATTCTGAGTCTATAATTATCGAATAAACAAGTAAAATTTAGCTGAATGGGCATATAATAATTTATTAAAAACTAGACCACTAGAACGCAGTATTCTGTCAGCTTGGGTGCATAACACAGTTCAATGCTTTTACAGACCATGCTCTAAGGGAGGGGCTTGAGTTGTGTACAGGAGAGATTTAAAGTGTAACCACTTTCTATTAGTTGGCCGTAGATGATTCAGTATAAAGCACGGTGTTGTGCATTATTCTTGAAACTACAAACATACTTTGTGTATCCATAATTTCCAAAAATGTAAGAAATTACTATTTCCCTTCCACCAAAAAATATTATTGTTTAACTATTACCATTGCTTAACGATTTATTAGAAATGGTTCCGGTAATAAACTTCTCACCGAGAAATATACGGTATATATTCAGCTTTAAAAACAGTATGAGCTATTTGACATTTTAAAATTTCTCACTAAATGGCCCTGATTATCTGCTGTAATATTTCTTCAAATAGCATTTTTTACTTCCTCCTTGCTATTAGATACGATTATATTTTCTGTGTAATCAAAATATTTATATCTTTCAACCATTTTTGTACAAACACTTTAGTTTAATTTACGAGTAAGAAAAATAGTTCATTATTTTATAAAGTGGTATACCAGGGGATGTAAACTTTAATATAAAATATTTCCCGTTCTTTAAGTTGTTAAAATAGCTTTTTAGTAGCTGCATGCAATCACTTTATTCTAAGTCCCATCACTTCTATATACATCTGTTCTATAAGTTAAGAAGCCATTTACCACATTAAACAGGTTCACAATTATTTTAGAGATAAAATTGCTTCTCAATCTTAAGTTACAAAAGTCAAAATTTTAATAAAAAAGATTATTCATACTACGTGATATTGGGTGTATGCTATGTATGGTCTAGATGTGGCCTACCTTTAACAAATAGAACCTACAAAGTTGCTGCGTCCATACATACGTCTAAAAGGGAATTTATTTATGTGAAATTTGCAAATTACTATTTGGATTGGACTGCAAAACTTGTAATTTTACTTGCGTATAGCCTTGTTGCAGTATCCATTATTTATAGTGTCATTATCAACATTTATTTATAGTATAAGATCATCAACATAAATTTGTAGGACCAGACCGGTAACACCATAGAGGTCTAATCAGCCAAATAAAATATATTTATTATTATAAGTATGTTTTATAGACATTCAATATAATATTTCTTTAATAATTTAATTAACAAAATGTGCTATAAATATAATGCAGTCCTTATTAGGTTGAGTAATGCAGGAGAAGAAGGTAAATTACTTAGTGCAGTTCATATGCACAGTTAAGTCGTAGAAACAGGCAGAAATGTGCTGAGAACTGCTGAATTAGGGTCTGAGACAATATTAGTTTGAGGGGAGTCCACTTCTAATGTTCCATTCTAAGAAGGGGGGGGGGAAGGAGTAAACCATTGAAGAGGTAGGTAGCGTAAATTATTTGGCACAATCGTGCTAGGTTTTAGAACGCGAGAATTTTGCGCGCTCTCTCTACCGTTCAAAATTTACTAAATTACTAAATTTCTAATGGATTGCAGCACAATTAAAAACTTTGCATTTCTCAGAATATGTTGTTTTATTTTTGGTAAAGCAAAGAATCAGTTGTTTAATACTGCATAAATAAAGAACTTGCTGCATTAACCTAGACTGGAATATTAGGCAAATAACCGTGTAGAACGAAACTATGTATATTTAAAAAATAAATTAGTACGGTCCCGAAGGTGCCACATTTGTGTGTCGGTGCGAGGTTAATTATTGTACTTTTGTTTCAAATTAGTTGAGCTAACCTCATGTAAGGAACCGTTGATGTGGGAGTGATTATATTCTGCAAGTAGATAACTCAAGCGTAGAAGTCGTGTATTAATATGTAATATTTAATTTATGATATAACGAGGTTAATAAGACAATAAAAATTTAACGCTTCAAATCGAAGCCTAATTGATAATTTATTTTCATTAAGTCTTATATTTTTAATATAGTTATTGTGTTTGAGGAGCCACATTGGCTGAAGTTCTTGTTTAAATAATAGCTGTTAGTATATCCACTATTCTTGTTTTGTAGCCGATACATTTAGTTTTGTATATGCTAAATTATTATATTCTTTATTAGGCAATTGATTGTAGACCACTTGACATCTCAATAATCGGCATTACGGTATTTGTTTAATAATTTAACATATTCGGTTACTTTGTTATAATTGTTATAGTCCCTCAGTAACTGAACTTTTTAGGGATAATATTGATTAAATAGCATCTAAATTCTAATTTTAATCTTCTTTGCAATTGAAATTTACTAATCTAAATTATTTGCTTCTAAAACTGACGATAACATTAAAAAAATAGTTTACTATCTAACTCTGTCGGACTTGGTTGGACTAACTAAAAGGTACAAGTACAGAGAAGGGGACTAACAACGTTGTTAGAGGAGGAAGATAAAAGTAGTAATTATTAAAAAGGAGTACAATAAATTTAAGTTAAATTTATTTGAAAAATAATTAACGAACCAAGAATTATTTAGTTAAAACTTTTTAAACCTATTCTTTTAAAACATTCACATCGTAATCAATAATATGAGCATGAACCAATAACAAAAAGGGGCCAATTCCTGCTCAGCTATAATGTTTCTGCATGTTTGGACAATGGCTTCTCCTTGTCTTTATGGAAAATATCAAATCTGTGCCCTGTCATTCTACCTCTAAGGTGGTTAGATATTTGTCCAATGTACTGTTTGTTACAAAATTTACAATTAATTTTGTAAATTACATTCTTAGAGTCACAGTTTACTTTGCCAATGATGGGATATGTTAAACCTGTTACGCTACTTTTGAATTCCCTAGGGTTTTTCATAATTTTTGAAGAACCGCAACGTGGTTTTTTACACGGTTCTCATCCATTAGTAACGGGTTGTTGTAATTTAGGTAGTTTAGGTTGGACAAGTTTGTTTTTCAAATTTGGAGGTTTTCGAAATATTACTCTATGTGCTTTATCCATAAAAAATAGGTATCTGGAGAGGAAAGTAGGACATTATAGGCAATTTTTATAATACTATGAATTTTGTTTAGTCCAGGAAAAAGTTATATTAAAATAAGTTCATATTTTTTATTAACATGTAAAGACCATATTTATTTTTTACCGCTCTGGTTTTATAACTGTATGTTTAGGGTCATCTCACTTGCCCTACCTTAAACTCGCATTAAAGTATGAAGAAAATACCATCAGTCAACTATAAGCAAAAAGAAAGTTGCATTATCTGCAGACCATAATCTCTATCCTTCTTTTACTATAACAATAGTAATACTTTTTCGTTAACAATCCTGCCAGATTAACTCAGTAGCCTTAACTAAACAACTTTTAAGCACACAAATCAAGGTAAAAAGGACAGAAAATTTTATTTATGTTACAATACAAAATTCTGAAAGTCAATTCGATCGTTCGCTCGCTTCTTGTTTGTTGAATATGACAAATTACAGAATTACGAGTACATCACGTATGTCATCGAATAAACGCATTACTAACTCAAAATAAGACTTAAACAACAAAACCAAACGTTAACTTTGTAGCCCAAACATCACCATATATTTAATTACACTATAAAACTAAGCATAAGAAGGGAAATAACTAGCGCTTCCTACCTTAAGCAAAAGTATTTAATTATTACAATGCAAACTTCAATCTACATGTCAGATGTGGTATACTGGTCAAGAACTTTAAGATAGCTATGGGTTTGAGATGTTTAAATTGGTGTATTTTAAATTATTACTTTATGGAATACATCTTGCATGGCCTAGTTAAATGTATAAAATTTGTAATTAGAAAGTGATATTCTAATACATTGTACATTTAGAATATTTCTCCTCCATTCCTGGTTAAGCCCCGTTGGTTTTTACTTGGGGCCGCTTTTCTCAGTCACTCATATTATTGGTAAAAGTTCAGGTATTCTGGAGTTAGTTCATTGGTATATTGAATATAAAATATAAATATAAAACGCATACAGTCGACAAATCACAATAACATAAACGATACCAAAATCAATTAACATAAATTAATATATTTATCAAAGAATTAAAACTGTTCAACAACTTCATTCGTTTTCAAAACCAAACTTCATGTACATTTATGCATTATGTATTCATGCAACAACTGGATTATACAATCGTAATATTCCTCACCTTCACGTCAAGTTAAAAAAAGAAACCTCGACTAAGGTTCCACCCCACGCTTTTTTTAAAGGCATTGTGGACCTGGAGACTTTCTAAGGGTTTCACCTCGCTTTATACTCGGAGCTCGCTGCGGTTTTCTTGATTCTTAATGTATGCCCGCCATACTTGATAGTAACCGTCAATCTAAATGAAGTTTGTATTATTGCAAGACATTTAAAATATTGAAACCAATTTAAACACAGTTACCAATTTATTAATGATAATTACTGTTATAAATTGACTACCAATGAAATGAAATTCTATAAAACTATAGTTAAAGAACAAATATGAATATTCTAACAGCGGGTACATGCCACTCACATGAAATATTTGTTACAATTCAGATGTATACACGTACGTTTTCGTTAAAACGAGATTGTACATGACGTTACATTCACCACATACTCATACAAAACATAACACAGCTTGCATATTTTTGTGCTGCATTAAAATTTTACTGTTCAAACAAGAAATTAGTTTTCCCTCAATTAAAATTCTATTGAAATATTCTAGTACTTTAATACGGCTGTGTAATATGCAAAGGTGTCGTGTTATTCTTTCTAACTGTTTAATTTACTTTTTAATTTTCAAGCAAATTACATAAAGATTAAATAACCTGCAAAATGCAATGCATTTTGAAGTAGAATGAAATGTATGATATAAATAGTTTTGCTTAATTTAGTGCGTACTATTAGTGATGTTCATTATACATATATAAATTTAAAATTTGTACAGTAGTTAAATTTATTACTAACATTTTACTTTGTTATGGTGCTCGTTTATCTAATAATAATATTCTAGGTTTTTATAAATCAAATTTATATAAATTTTACCTGTTAATGAGAGCTGAAAAGAGGAAACAAGATGGATTATTTCACTCCAGTTTGGCTAACGTAGTTAACTGGAAATAAGTTTCTCCAGGAGACCATTAACCTCAGGTTGGATAAATGTGCAGCTTTCCTACCACCTAACTTTAGACGTCGTTGGTTTTCATAACCAGCAAACCTGTTTCTATAATTTCCCATGAAAACATAAAAAAATAAAGTAGAAGTTATGGATTATGTACATGTGTTTACTTTTGGTAATTTTTTGTAAGTGTTTAAATTTATGTTTCGATTGAAAATATATTAGGAAAATGTACACATGACTTTCATTATGGCAGTTTTATATGATGGAATAGTCTTGAAACGTAGCGTGAAGTGCAAACAATTATTAAGATGCAAAACTGTAAAGTAGTAAACAGATATGTCTAGTTAATAGTTTACGAATATTATTTTCCACATCAATAACGAATAAAATACGAAGTTTCCCTAACGAAACGTAGCTAAATAACTGTAATTATCTAAGGTTATGCTAAATCCTTAACGCTGATTAATTGAAATATTCTGTTTATCTGAATATGTATTTCTCGAGTCTACGCACAGGCTATTAAGGCCCATGTAGGCTCTTTTCCCATTATTTGAATTTATCTAGAAATTACGTAGCAAATTTAATGCTGTTTTTACTAGGTATGCGTCTATGGATGTGGATATGTATGTATATGTATATGCATGTATATGTATATATATGTATGTTTCATCTATTTTGATTTATTTATGTAACATAAGTCTTTTTTTATATTATTTAATGTTAATTATTTAATTTAGATTTTGAATTATATTACTAGAATACTATTGTATGTTCATATGAATTAGATAATATACAAATGCTACATTTGTTATCATTTCAATGTAAAGATTTATTAATTTTGTATTTCATTTCTTTGTGTGTGGAATTAAAAGTGATTTGATTTGATTTCTTTAATCCATATCCATACAATAGATGGATACAGTAAATTACCATTCATCGAAATAGCAGTAATTTTCGGTCACTTACGTATATTCACATAGAGAGTACTTTTTGCACACTATTTACAAACAAACATTGTATTTGTTGAACCATTGATGATAAATGCAGGACACATAATATAATATACCTTACAACTTCCGGCAGTATATAACGAAAACTTTAAAATAATTAAAATACCTATATTCGATTATAGTAACGCGAAAGAATGTAATGTTGTATTAGGCACCAAAATCTTAATAACTTTGATCAATACCTAATAAAGTATATTTTTTTGTTTTATAACACTGCCATTCCTGGGCAGTAGTTAACACGTGCTGTTTGAAAAATTATGAAACATATTTAAGAAATATAGTTAACAAAAGTTATTTTTTTACATTTCTGGTAAAAGCTCACATACTATCTCTGACCAAATGAACTCATAATGTAAAGATCACTTCACTGCTGAGATGGTAGCTTAAAACTAATTTACATTGCAACTATAAGGAACGATGGCAAATGACCGGACAAACCTGTTTCCTTCACACTCCGTCCATCGTCAATTACAACCTTAAAACAAACCATTATTACTAATAATTAAATTCTACAGTAACTGAGCATTAACTTGTATGTAATGCCTAGTTGGTTTGAGCAACCAACTAAACACTACACATCTCGCCAATGTAGTAAAATTGGGACCTTTTTGATAGGTTTCTAAGTTAGGTACACATATTTTTGGGTTAGATTTAGTTTAAACTGTATGACAACAATGAAATGAAGAGAAGCACAGGATCTACGATAAAAGTAGCTTTCAGTAGGTGGGAGTTTCCATAAAACAAGGTATATCTAAAAGTAATTACATCCCGAGTGACTTTGGATGGAATTTAAAAACTATCTGTTACAGAGTTTTTCTAAGTAGAGATATTCCTGATGTTTGGATTTTCAAAAAGAATTTAAAATAAATTTGAAAAAAAGCTTCACTACTACATAACACCTCAAATAATAGACGTATAAAAAGTCACTCGTAGTTAAAAATGTTCTTTTACAGGAAATCCTTTGATAATATAACGAAAACAGCAATATTCGAAGTGACAGTTAATTATGATCTATAACGTAAATATTCAAAACTCGGCACGCGATTTTGGTTAATTGCAATGCTTTATGAGATAAATAAAAGTATTAATTACAAATAGTATGTATTTATACATAAATTTAAAACAACAGTTTCTTTTATGTTTAGTAAGATATGGATTTCCAACCATTGCACTTTAAAGAATAAATATTGTTTAGTCAGTATAAACTGAAAAATAAGTTTGTCATTTTAATTGCATTGAAATATAATGGTTCATGTATATCGAGATGTCCTTGACATTTAAGGTGTAAAAAATGTTACCTCTCTCAGAATATCTGTAGATAAGAAGCGTCAGGACACATAAAGCTAAGCTTGCCTTGAGACGTGCATAAAACTTTACGAGGAGTAAGATCACGGGTCAGTTGAATTCCAAAGGATTGACACTGGTTATAAATATGAGATTTTTGTATGTTTTTTTAACGGTGTGATCATAAATAACGCAAAGAATTATGTCAAATAAGTCTATATTAACTTTATAATTTTTTTGTAACAAATCTAATATTAATAACAGGCAAAAAGTTGTTGAGTGATCATTGAACAATAATACCGTATGTGGTAATCATGTAACTGATCTCCCTTCTAGGTAGTAGATTTCTATAAGAAAATGATAATTAATACATTTTCGTTGAAACGAGTTTGTACATGACGTTACATTCGCCACATACTCGTAAAAAAACATCAAAAATCATAAAAATCCTTGCTGATATTTGCGCTGAATTACAATTTTATTTCTAAAAAAAAAAAAGATTTCTTCACTCAATAACCATTTATTGTAATATTCCAGTAGTTTAATATGGCTTAGTAATATTCAATTGTGTTCTGTTATTCATTCTCGTTTTTTAAATTTTTTTTTATTGCCACACAAATCACATAAAACTTAAATAATCTGCATAATGCAATGCTTTTTTAATTAGAATGAAATACATAATATAGTTCGTTCCGTTATTTTGATTAATTTAGTATGTACTTTAATGATCATATTACGTAATCAAATTTAAAATTTGGAGAGTAGTTTAATGTATTAAACAATTTTCGGTTTCGTATGGTGCTCGTTAATCTGTTTATATTATTCTATGTTTTTATAAATCTAAATTTTATAAATTTTACCTGTTAAAGAGTGCTGAAGAAAGTGAACAGGATGGATTATTTCACTCCAGTTTGGATAATATAAATATGTTATCCAAACTGGATATCCAAACTGTTATCCAAACATATTATCCAAATATGTTATCCTTTCCAGTTAAATAACTGGAAATAAGGTTCTCCAGGAGACCATTAACCTCAGGTTGGATAAATGTGCAGCTTTCCTACTTTATAACTTTAGAAGTTGCTCCTACAAAAATGGCAAGATCTTGTAATTGATTTTCATAAACTACAAATCTTGTGTCCATTATTGCTTATGAAAACCTAAAAAACAGCAAGTAAGTAGAAGTACGAAATACATGTTTTTAACGTATCTACTTTTGTAATTCCTTTTATAGGTATCAAAATTAATGTTGCGATTGAAAATATATTAAGAAAGTTGACTTACATTGACTGTCTGTTATAGTGACAAATATTGACTGTCATTTTGGCAGTTTTTTACGACGATGCAGTCTTGAAAAATAGTGTGAAGTGTAAACAATTATTAAGTTAAACCACTTTAATGTAGTAAACAGATTGTCTGGTTAGAAGGTTACGAATATTATTTTCCACATCAATAACAAATAAAATACGACGTTTCACTAACAAAACGTAACTAAATAATTGTATTTAGCTAAGTATATGTTAAGTTTTAAACGTTGATTGGTTGAAATATTCTATTTATCTATAATGATGGATTTATTTAATCCATAAAATAGAGTGGACAGAGTAAATTACCATTCAAAAATAATAGCAGTAAATTTCGGTCAGTGTAGATTCACATCAAGAGTACATTTTATACACTATTTCTAAACAAACATTTTAATTGTTGAAGCATTGAAGATAAAAGCAGGACACTTAATATACCTTACAACTTCCTGAAGTAGATAACAATAACTTTACATTTTGTTTGTTTTAACACTAATATTTATTTATAAAACACCTATGTGAGATGATAATGCGAAAAATTTTAATGTTGTAATAGGCACCAAGATCTAAATTAATTAGATAAATACCAAGGTATATATCTTTTTTATAACACTGCAATTGCAGGGAGTAGTTAACACGTGCTGTTTTAAAAATGATTGAACATATTTGAAAAATAGAGTTAAAGCAATTATTTTTTATATTTCTGGTAAAACCTCACATACTATCTCTGATCAAATGACCTTAAACGATCGCATCACTTCCACGATGATAGCTTTAAACTCATTTACAGTGTGACTATGAGGAACGTCGGTTGATAAAGAGTCAGCACTCATGTTGCTACTATAAAAAACCAGACGTTGAAAGCTAAAATGTTATAGAGTAACAACTGGCATAAAATTTATAGTCCGCGAATTACTCTCGTTAGTAATAAGTTGTACAAGTATACAGCCCACCCCAACCCTTCACTAATGTAACCGATTGTTAACGTGTTTTGTTGTACCCAGTTTAGGTTCAACTGGAACGTATAAACCAGGATTGAATGAACCCCTCTGCGTTTTGAATCGTAGATTATATTGAGCAATTTCTCATTAAGAAATCTTAATAACGTCAAATTGTCTAGTCTAGATATAATAGTTTCGGATATATCACTGTCTTATGACAGTGTGTTCATGTTATACTGTATTCATAATTTTTTTGGCTCCAATAGTAGTGTCACTGTAGGCCTAAGTGGTTTCGAAATTACAGTATTGTAATTAATCACTGTAGCCAGTGGTTGTCTTCATAAGGGTGCCTAAACTCCTTTATACAAAAGAATACCAATTAAGCATATCCTTTATCGTGGAATAAAATCTATTAGAAACGTTAACCTACGAAAATATACAATACTTAATATGCAATGGTTTTGATGCACGAGATAAAGGTTTCATGTTACTAAACAACCTACTGTCAAAGGTAGTTAACAACACGGTGTAGTAGTATACCTTTACAAAAAAACCCTCATAAGTTAATTTCAATAAACATCAGTAAATTATAAACAATCTTCACTATGGAAACTTTCCTCTTTGCCTCAAGTATTACTTCATGTAATTAGTTGGGCGCTTTATAAGAGGGCTGCTGAAAGTGGTTTCA
This sequence comes from Homalodisca vitripennis, assembly GCF_021130785.1. Classification (NCBI taxonomy): domain Eukaryota; kingdom Metazoa; phylum Arthropoda; class Insecta; order Hemiptera; family Cicadellidae; genus Homalodisca; species Homalodisca vitripennis. Next base: position 134,131,696 of record NC_060208.1, read on the forward strand.
TATCCAATTCAAAGATAAGCGTATCATTTATTCTAAATTAATAGATTTTAGATTATAATTATATTTTAATACTATTAAGGATTTTAATATGTAAAAGGAATTCATTAAGATAATATTTTAATAAGATTATTTCATATGTGTGCCAAACATGAAACTAATTATAGCAAAAAAACTGTTTTGCTGAGGTTTTGAATTGATATATTTATTTATTACAGTTAAGTTAAAGCTTATTTTCAAGTAAATATATTTATATGTATAATCTCAATCGTCCTGCATTAAAGCAACACATTTATTATTGTAATTGTAGTCTCAGAGAATATACATTCTTATCAGTGTACATGTTATGGATATTAATTTAACAAAGCAGGTAGGTAATAGGATGCGCCATCGCTCTTAAAAGGAAAACCTATATGCAAAGCTGTTAATGTAGTGTAAATTTTATGAAGAGGGCTAATAATAAAACAGGGACGATTTTTGAATCTGTTTTTACATATGACTCAGGCTACTAAATAACTAAAAAACGTGTGTCTTGGTTTATTTAGACATAAAATTCTACTCATTAGCTAAATGATAGTCCAAATAATTTATATATGATTTTGTTTACTTTCGAAACTTTAAATACGGTACAATGCTTTAAGTTAATTTCTACTTCATTATATGTAAAATATAACAAAACATATATTTTATTTACTGTTTTTAGCTTACACCCACTTCAATAAATAACAATTTATAAACAAAACAACTCACGGTATTGTTTTGGAACTTTTGGAAACATATAATATAATATAATAAACATAACTTACTGAGGCCTACAACTGGTTCAGCCGAACAAAGTTCAATTTCCATTTAATATTGTAATTTTACTTCTTAAACTAAAAATTTAACTTAAAAATATGCTAATCTTGGATTCATAAAATCTCGTAACCTAACACCTGTGTTAATTTATTTATGTCGAACAACTGGTTATTTTTCACAAATCCGTACACATTAAATAAATCTCATCAACCTTGACGAATAAAACGACTTATCATGTTATACACTTTAACTTTCACTATAAAACTGTTTAGAAGACGTCGGATTACTACACAAAAATCGGGATTCTGCCTTTCTCTTGATTTACAAATCTTTGAAACACATCCTTTGACCATGACTTAAAATCACTTAGTGTAGCCATTTTTAACAGAGGTCCGGTTTCCTGGGCCTGGTAGTCGCCTCTCAGCCATCTGATATTGTGCACCCACTTTGAGGATTGAGCTGTGTCAAATACCAGACCTTTACAAAACCACGAGGTCTTCTGAACAATGCTTTCCAGTTCCAACTCCTCCTCCGTATACCTAAGCGAACCTAGGGACCTTGAGCTATTGCACTGTAATGCAGGGCATTCGAATATGACGTGCTTGGCTGTTTCGTCAGCCTTGCCACATTTCCTGCACAGTGTTTTGTGAACCGGAATACCTATTCTGTACAGGGGGCTTCAGAATATCCGATTATCTGTAATAAAACCATTCATCTTATGGATCTCCGTTCTTCTTATTCTAAGGACATCCGCTGCAATGTTTCTTGATGGTCAGTTGAGCATCCGTTTTGCTTATACGGTCTCCTCAGTTTTTCTCCAATGTTGTCAGTGTTTGTTAAACACCCACTTGGCAACTAATCAACGTGCTAAGTTACATGAAACCCCACATGTTGGTTCAGGACCAGTAAGAAGACAGTTACCTTCTAAATTAAATCTGCCCTTCATTACCCGTGATTCATCTATGTCAAGGCAACCGTGTTATAATAACTTTATTGGTTCTCCCCATTAATTTCATGACCTAATGGCATTCCCATATTGTCTTTGAAATACAGTCCTGGTTAGCCAAAGCCTGCAGAGCAGCCCTGCTGTCCTAGTTAATGTAGATGGTTTTGCCATTGTAGCCTCTTTTTGAGCATTTTGCAACAGCTGTAACTTCAGCCTGAAAGACGGTTACCAGTTTTCCTAGACTAAAGCTTAAGCTAGATTTAGGTCTGGCTCCCCAGTATCCTTTAGAGTCTTCAGCCCGTCTGAGTACCAGGCTACAGCCTTCTTCAAGTAGACAGGCTCATCGTTTGACCATTCGTCTCATTCAACAAAGCTGACTTGAAATGGCCTTAATTTTCCAGTCCGTGAACTTTGACCTTCTGTCATCTTTAGAATGTCCAGTTTGAGAATGCCAGAGACCTTGCTAGCATGGTTATGATACCAGTTCCCATTGCATTAGTCTTTAGGCAGCCATTCTAGCCTCTCTTATGACAAATATGTCACGGGAGGGGAAGTTTAGCACTACTTCCATGTCAGAGGTTGGTGTGCCTCTCATGGCGCCAGTTGTCCTGAAGCACGCCAACCGCTGTACCTTTGACAGGTTTTTTGCGGCAATCACCTGTTGGACCTTTGGCCACCATACGATGAGCCATACACCATCATCGGTCTAATGACTGGTGTATAGCCAATATGACATGTCGGGTCTAAGCTCCCATTAGCATACTACCACACGTCTCACCATCACCAATGTAGTCAGAGATCGGCTGATTATGTATTCCAAAAGACTGTTCCAGGTGAGTTTATTAACCAGCTTGACTCCTAGATACTCAAACTCCCTGCTTACCTGCATGTGGCCACCACAGAGAACTGGATGTGTGATTTTCACTTTCTTCCTACTTGTAAATGGTATCATTAGGTCTTCAAGGATTCACTGAAGGTCCTTCTCCATCACTTCATCGATCCACAATGGACAGTGCTCTCTGCATCATTTCCAAGCACGTGACCATATGCTTGCCCCTAATGAATAAGACGACATCATCTCCATAGCTTTAAGCATACATGACCAGTTCATTCAGAGTCCATAGTAAGTCATCTAAAACTGTGTTACACAGCCTTGGTGATAGTACACCACCTTGTCAACATCCTCGCTTTTTTGACCTCTCTTTTGACTCTACATAGAGATGCCTGTGATATTCTCCTATTAAGCATGTTCTTTATCCATCAGACTACAGTTTTATCAGTACCTCTGTATGTAAGCTTAGACACTGTAGAGTGAGTACTCATAATATCAAAAGCTCCTTCTATATCCAGGAATACTGCTAAACTATATTTCCTTTTGTACAATATCTTCCTTAATATTGACAACCAAACTATGTAGGGCTGATTCACAAGACTTGCCTTTCTGATGTCATTTTGATTTGGATGAAAGGGACAGTTTATGAGGACTGTGTCCCTTAAATGCCTATCCAGAAACTTTTCCATGGTCTTGAGGAGGATGGGCGTTAGACTTATTAGTCTATAAGCCTTTTAAACCTCATAGAAGAGTTTACCTGTCTTCGGGATAAAAATAACCCAAGGTCCCTCAAGAAGGGTGTATGACTCCTGTTGCTAGGCTAGTTCTGAACAGTTGTAAGAGCAGAGGTATCACCAAGTCCGCACTTTTGGCTAGCAGGAAAATGTCATTTCTACCTGGTAAGGATCCTTGCTTTGAGTCTCATATTCACTAAGTATAGTACCTACTACATTTATAGGGCTTCGAACTAGGACTTTTTTAAACAGTCAGGTACCTTAACAATACTCTGACAGAATTCTCTCCATGAGTTTCTCTTATCTCTTCTTACCACTTTATAGTACTCTGTTAGTTCAGAAGAGTACCTCTCTCAGTTCCTTGCACGTTTGAATATATTATATGCTCTTCAAATATTTTTCCTGAAGTTTTACATCTCCTGGGTCCAAAAACATGCCTTTTCCCTTGAGTTCTTTTATGTTAATGGCAGGCTTTACGGTAAGACTCTTTCATGGGGTTTTGCTGAGAGTTACCAAAACATCGACTACTTTCCTTTGATATCCATTTTACCTTACTAGATTGCTCCTTAGGTCCGCATTAAAAGGTACCCCATCTGTTTTCTTTGGATTTCTGTATGGCTCGTTTATTTTGTTCGACCTCGTGTTAAAGGTGATATAGCTATGATCGGAAGTAGATGCTTCATCTAGCACACTTCAGTTTAAAATTTAGCCACAATGTAGTTGCTAGTTAGAATTATATATAAGACCTTTTTCTTGCCCCAATAACTTTTCTTTGTACAAAAGTTGGTTTCAGCCTTGACCCTTAATAACTAAGTTAGATGCTACTATTAAATCCAAGAGGCACTCACCCTGATTGTTGATTTTCTTCTTCCCCAATCAGTATGGTGGGCATTCGCATCACAACCGACAATCAAGTATTTCGTCGAAAGGGTTCCGAAGTACACAATCTGCTTTATCTCCGCAGTTGGAGGTCGTTCAATAGAAACGTATTGGAGGTAAACGACTGCAAGCAGGTTTCTGATGATGCCATCAGATTTCTGCATGTGAACCACCGTCATGGATGTGTCTCTGGAACACATTTATGCCATTTTTAGTGATTTGATTTTTTTACTGACAAATATAAATGCCCTAGGGTTGGTACTGCCAGAATCGTATATCTAATTACCTTTAGCGGTCCTCATCCCCATCATACTAATACGCTTGCCAACGGTCCATGGTTCTTGGATTAGGACCACGCCTATGTCGTCAGCCATGATATTCCGGCAGAGCGTTATCATAGCTGCTCTGCTGTGATGAAGGTTGTATATGGAGCACTGCTGCCATTATTTATTGATCGTTGCCTCCCTGCAGCTTGAAGGTGATCCTATCGCTGCCCAAGTGTATCCATTTAGTTGAGTCAGTAAAATGTTTTGTTTGCTGAGATTAAGAACATACATGATTTTTGGGATATTTAAGGTCACCGCTTTTTCAATGGTTACATTGTAATTTTCTTTGCTACTCGTATATTAATTTTAATAGCGATAAATAAAGTTTTTAATATTTTATAAACAGTGGCTGTTTAACGCTGATGTGTACAATACTGTATTTACAATATTAAGTGTTCGATTATTTTTAAACTACCTTAAAAAGCCACCGTTCAGATACACTACTAAATATTGCCTTGATACCTATTATAGAGCGTTAAAGAAGTAGTTAATTAGTTGAAAATCAAATGTAACATTATAATAGAGACGATGTAAGTTAATAATATAACAGTTGTCAATATTGGACCATCACACAAATTAGATTCAGCTGTCTACAGTCCTTGAGGTCACGCTCAGATATCAACCAATTACATCGTGTTAACCAAATTTTTTTATTACTTGTAAAATAAACACGGTATGTACCTACTAAACAATATTTTTCCTTGACACTATAATGCCACCAATAATGTTTTTTATAAAATTTTTATATATGATCAAACTCGTTTTTATAAGTAACGGTTTTCATCACAGTATGTCCAAAAAGTAATATATCTGCTTGTATTAGGAATAAAACAATATATTATATATGCAAATTTACATCCATATTGTAAAATTACTGTAGAACAAACAATTCAATTTACTACATGCACTATCTATAGCATAATTACTATATTCTGCCCTCATTATTTACTCAGTTCCACCCGCAATACAACATTTACTGCTAACTATTTTGCTATATAGTTTGTGTAATATAGTTATTTTACTACAATTTATACTTGCACATTTGTTCTGATTGTTTACTTTGATGTTTTATTTTTAAAACTGTTTGTAATATGGTAATGCTCATATTTACAGGTATAGTATAAATGTTTTATGTAGTGAAATTAGACTATGTGTACTATTCTAATTAGGAAAGAACTTATAGTGATCACAAGGAAGCATGTCGTAGCATATCAGCTTTCGTTTTGCTGATACACTTGAGCAGCTGTGTAACATTATGTGCTAATAACTTGCTGTAAGTTTTTAGTTTATTTATATGTAAGTTGGTCTGTGGTGTGGTGGGCGGCCGATACCATCAATGAGTTCAGGATATTAATTTTTGATTAGAAATTCAGTACGTGACGTGTCGAATGCTGTGGTGGTGGCTGCTTATTATACTGCAAATGTAAGCGTTATTGATATTGTTAGTTAACGGTGCTCACTCAACCAGAAAAATGTTTAGTGTATCCTGTGTGATCTCCCAAGCGGGCAGCACCACAATTGAATCTCAGGCTATCAAACTGTCGCTAGAAATGCCTAAGTTATCGAATAATGTAGTGGTGACCGCTTATTATACTGCATACTTTGGCTGCTTTCCTATTGCTGGTTGAAGGTGTCCAACTTACCAGGTTATGATTTGGTGTAGGCAGTGTTGTCTTTGTTTTTATTTAGTTATCCTTAATTTATTTTGGTTTAATATTGGTTTCATATTAAATTTATTGACACAAGTATTACACTGCATATGTAAGATTCATCGATGTTATTACTTTACAGTATCATTAAACCAAATTATCGGTTAGGGTACACCATATGAATTTTCAAGTGGCCAACACCACAATCGAATTTAACGGTATCAAATTATCGGTTATAAATAACTAAACTACTGAATATTGTAGTGATGACCGTTTGCTGTACTGCAGGTGTTGGCTGCATTGCTGTTTGAAGATATTAATTCTACCAAATGGTGATTTGTGGCCATTGTTAATTTTTCCTTAATGTATTTTAAAGTAATATTGGATATTTCAGCTGCTAAATTGTTTGACATCGCCAATTGAGTGACAAGCCATTACTGTATTATGATTATCAATAATAATGCTAGGCCTACGTGAAATAGCTATTTATCTGTAGTTATTTATTTGTAAGGTTCTTAAGTTATTAACTGATCCTGTTAAACAGAGAATAGGAATATTCCTGGAATTATGTCTTTTGAAATTAGTTGTAGTTCATTGTGTGTCCATCAGGTTTGTGATATAGGCTAGTAGGTAAAGGGTTTCTCACTGTGTGTTAAATTAGATTAATTATAATTTAGTTAACTATAGGTAATTGATATGTTAGTTAATGTAGGCCTTATACAATGTTGTATTTGATTAAATAGGCCTAGTTTTAGTTTAAGGTATGAATAAGAAATTTGAGGGATAAACATTGTATAGCATTAAATTGGTAGCTAGGTGTACGGATGTCAGGGCGTGCATTGATATGACGGCTGCTCAATAAGGCATCACGAAACTGTGACACTTTTTGCCAGTTTTACTTTATTTACGTGATTATGTGAAAAACTGTTTATATCACCAGTGGATTATTAAAAAAGTTTTACACACAGCTTGGCAGAATTTGGTAGGCTATACGTCTTCTTCAATAATAATAATAATACATCAAATGATATGATAAACATAGCATAATTCAATATGCCATCATTCTTTTGAAGGTCCTACGATAATATAACCTTGTTGGACGCTCGGACTTAAAAAATGGTACCACATGCACTTCAATAATGTCTCTGGATTGTGGACTTGCCGGATATTGAATCACCGGCAGTAGTACTGCTGGGCTTGACCCTCAGGATAGAGAATGATACGGGTTCATAGTTGGAATAAATAATTATCGAGATGTGTTAGGAATATATAACAGTTAGTAACTTACATTAACTTCAAAGGTTTTTTGAAACATTGAGGTAATAAAAAATTGAGTTAAAATCAATCTGTTAAAAATTTACAATTTTGGAACAATTCTGCTATCAATCTGAGAGAATGAAATTAGGAACGGATCACCTTGTTTGCACTTATTATTGTTTTAAATAGTCTTTGAAAACTGGTTAGTTGTTAAAAACATATGAACAACAACACAAGGAGACACAAACACTAGGAGACACAACACACAAGGTAACACAAACACTTAAAGAAAGTACAATCAGGTTTCAGGATAGGATTAAATAAATGCATCACTAGCTGCTTTATTTACGATTGGAAACAATCACTTTTTTTATTGTGAATTGTTTAAGTTACTCGTGGTAATGCACTGTAAGTTTAACTTTTAGGTTATATTCATATATTCCCATAACCTTCACGAACTAAGGTTGGGTCGGAAAGGAACAGTCTGTAAGTGTAACCACCGTACGCTTTAGTCTAGCTGGTGCAATACAGTTTTTTGTAACCGGAGGGACCGGTGGGGAAATTCAGTAAGTTAGGACATTCATCCTCTTTCATGAACACGGCATACGGTATACCCTCACGTGATTCTTAAATCAAATCATTTTAAGTATTATAAAGGTAAGCTATAATAATTTATAACTGTGATATAACATTGCTATGCTTTGCAGCTATGTGCCGCTGGTCTTTAGATTAATTTGATTGGAGGCAGCAGTATAGATGTATAAATAAGTAACCACTTTTTGATCGCTGTCATGGATTTGCCCACTTGTGCCATTAGTAGACTCAATAGATTGTACTTTTGCAGCACTTATATTATATTGTAATTTTATTAGTTTTTCTACCAGTATATCACAAAAAACTGTTATTATTGGACCCCGCTGATAAGTTATAACTTAGTGGGGCCAAATGCATGTATGATTGGTGAATAAGTAAATTCTATTCAATTAATTAAAATATATCTTTATAACATTTAAATTTTTATAAATAAGTTTACAATACAATGACTGAAATCTAACCTCTTCCTCAGGTGTCAACAATTAATAAATAAATATTTAATTAAATCTTACAACGTGCGGAGACTAACTATTTTGTTTAAACATATTTATCGTGGAACACTAACTATAAAATCGACATTGGAAATAAAGCTGTCTGTACTTTAAGGTATTCGTGGATAGATCGGGTATGATACATATATTTAAAGTGGGTGTAGGTGTTAGGTTTCCACACGTTGTAGGTGTTAAGTGCATGTCAATGTATTAAATTTTTTTACATTCAGAAAAGAGAATGGGTTTAAAATCTTGAACTTTAAAGTAGTGTTTAAAGTTTTTTTAACGTATAACGCAAATGTAAAAAATCCTATTATACTTTTAAGTTATAGCCTTGTTCTACAATTCCTTGAAAACTACATAAGTTGATATTGAAATACCTCCTTTGGAAATGCAGATATCCTAATGTGAAGAGACGCTATTAGTTCATCCCCTGAGAGCTACTCTGGCAAATATCTACATCTAACTAATTGACAAGAGATTCAACCTTCCCTCTCCGTATTACCAACTACTATACAGGCAATCATTAAGAATTTCCATATTTAATAGAACATCATAACGAAAAAGTTCTCTACGTGAGCGGTAATACTAATTTTGCCACTGATGATTATGATTCTTTTAAAAATACGGAAATTGGTCTAAGTGATTTTTGAAATGAGGGAAATACCATTTCATGTGAATATTGAATAGCATAAACAATGATTTATTTTAATTATACTGTAGCAGTACGATAAGAACACATAAAAACGCTTCGAATATATTTCGTGCCTGAGCTAATCTCATACTTCCAAAATTCAGTAAACTCTAAATTGGGAAGTATCTAATCTTGAGTTATAGAGTCGTTACAAAGCTGGGTGCTTTGTGTAAATATTATACTAAATTAGATAATGAATCAAGTATAAGGTTATATCTTTCCAAAATTTTGTATAAATAATAATATTAGAAGTAGTAATTTTGGCACGGCATAATATTTCCAAAAAAGCAGGTTACATTTATTTAATAATTGTAAATTAAAGACAGTATAACGCTGTTACAGAAAGCGTTATATTGCAAACATTTCCTAGTTAATCCCTCTCGAGATTTATAAGTGTTCGTCGACATCCTAAAAACATTGTGAAACCTTAGCACTCGCAACATATTTTAGAAGACATACATATTATTTAATTAAATTTCAAATTCACCTCTACTGCAGTATAATTCAAAATATGATAAGCGAAAATCCAGGATGTTTAGCCATAAGGAAGAAATATTCAATTAATGTAACATATTGCTTACTACCATTAAATACAAAATGTATATATATATATATATATATAAAAATTAAAATTATATATATAACAAAAACAATAACATTTATACATATATTACGTCATTGTTAACAACTTTCATTATGTGTAATAGCGCAGATATTTTGCATTCTGAAGTCATTTACAAATATTTATGTTCTTACATGTCTTACGTTTATTTGAAATGTCGTAAGATTTTCAGCTTGCATGCGTACAAATATTAAATACTATAAAACATTGTGGTACAATTTCTGAACACAATAACGAGCGTAGTGTTTTTAACACTCAAAGTTCTTAATCAATCGAAAGTGGTAGAGAGACAGAACTTAGTTTAATGAAGTTCGTCAGCCATTTTTAACAAATAAAACGATTCAAGATGGCTGTAATTTGCATTTTTTGGAAATTTTAATCTCGCGTATTTGATATTATACAAATAAAAACTGACATAGTTTCAAAAACATTTTCAAGCTTGCTCAATTTCTAGAAACATTTATTATTACTTATTTCTTCATAATAAAATTGTTAATGTTACAAGGTGGTGGCTCTTTAAATGTATGGAAGTATGCAATTTAATTTTTATAAAAGAATATGTTTACAACATAGAGTCGGAACAATTGTACGTACATGAAGTCACAGACTTTACAAAGAAAGATAATGTTATTAACACTTTTAAGTTTTAAATATTATGGAGAACCTAAATATTTGAAAACGTACCGAATTTATTAATATGCCAACATTGTCCTATAATTATTGTCTAAATAAAATATCGAATTTAATAATGTTCTTTTAGATTAACATGTAGAGATTACAATCGCATGTACAATCTACCTTTCATCCGACATAGCCGGAAGAGTTTTTATAAACTAGTGAGCAAATTTTTTTCCAGAGTTTCAGAAGGTATATATATATATATATATATATATATATATATATTCCGTATGTATTGTGTTGTGTATGTATTCTTCGACTAGGAAATAGATTGAATGTTTGAGAATTTTTTGCGGGGTAATTAAGCACAAGATCTTTAGAGAGCAACACTTTTTTACCATTTTGCCTCCTGAATAGCCTGTGACAACTGATTCCTCCTGATCTGGTCCCGTAATTTGAGTAAATTTCATTGCTTTGTATAACCCTTAATATTATTTAAAAGAAAATCGTTTCTTCATTACAACCTCACAATGATTGTTTGTTTCAATACATCTTAAAATGCACCTCCGGGGCGCAATATCCGCTAAATTGGCGTCTAAGTTGGTAGTTTAGATGCATATGATGTATTGTATAATAGTTTTATTTATCACGCGTAGAATGGGAAAAGAAATCATCGAACGGATTTATGATTTATACTAAATGCTAGAGTGTAATGACAGCCTTCTCAACAAGGTCAGATCCAAGCTACTATAAATATTTAAGGTTTAAAACCATAGGAATATCTGTTAATACTTTTTTTCTGTATGATAAAGTATTTTAATAATCTGTAAAATCTGGCAAATAAGCCAAAAATAACACGAGAACTTTAAATTAATAATATCTATTTTAGAAACTCTAAGAACTATACTAGTAATTTCCTAGGTGTCGATATTTATCAATGTCCCTAATGATAGTGCCAAGGCCTGCAGGTTATAAATATAATAAGGCTAAGACTAAACGCTATCTGGGAAAATTTTTTTGTATATCCCAATACACGATGATCTTGTTAATGATGTCTATTTCTAGTTATATTTATGTATTGATGTTTGGAAACGTTTCAAGATACTCTTCTACTAAATCATCTTATACATACGTATATGGCATAAATGAGATAGTTGTAACTGTATGATATACAAAGGATCGAACAGTCTTTTAGTTTATAATTAGTAGGCAGTTAACGTAATTCCAATCAGAGGTAGTTGAAGTGTGCCTCATCCTTATGCTGGTAGTTACCACATATCGTCTACTAATTGGAACTGATATCAATAGTGTGCAAACCACCCTAGCCACAGAAACTTTCCTGGTTGACGTTAACTTACTTTGATTAATTAGTTTGACGTTTCTAACACGAACTATTTTAAGTATTTTGCTATACGATGTGTGTTTCTTTCTAAATTATTGTTAAGAACTAATAACTGTAGCATCAATACTGATGGAGGAGGCATTCAATAACTACGCTTTATCAACTAAATATATCTATTTTAGCTTTTCGTAAACATTATATGGCCAAAGATATTACACTCCGTTTATTGAAGCTACTTATCGTTCATTAGAATTTGTGTTTCATTTTTATTGTTGTAATTTTGTTACTTAAATTCTTCAATGTCAAATTAAATATTTCACTAGATAAAACCTGTTTAATAAGGTGTAACATTGCTTCTTTCTCTGTGAAGGGGAACTTACTTCTGTTTGTATTTAAACATAAAAACAGGGTGGACAGGGTAATATCGAGTGACCATCTCGTACTCTTGCTTAAAACACGGCTTGGAGTTTGTCACAAAATGATGGCGGCATCATCAAATGAGGCATTTTGTAGTTTCCAGCACCCCCCGCACGCCAAGCCTCGTACAATCACGCGTATAGCCTGGTTAACACAGAGCACTATTATTTCAGTACGTGTATAATAATAATAATGAGCGGCGTAGCTTATGTCTGCAGCAATGACGGAATTAATATCAAGTATATTAAATAAGAAATAAATATTCTGACATTTAAAATAATTAGGCAAATGAAATGTTTTAATCGTATTTGTATTTCAATCTTTAAATACAATAGCATGTTATAACAATTCTAACAGCTTCTAACAGCTATATCTAATATAACATATGGCATAACCCCAGCCTGTTTCCATCCGCTGGGAGTTGCGTTGACAGAAAGCTTCACATAATTAATTGATGGATGATCTATACGGCTTAGGTGACCTACAGAATATACTGCCGTGTTTGTGATAGTATACAGTGTGCATTTTCCACAATAGTTGTAAACAAATACATATTCATATAATTAAACAAACACAACTTTGCACTAATTTAATATTATTACTATTAAATAGATTATTAATTAAATAGAATCAACCTTGTGTGGAACAACAGTACCACGTGTAAATTTGTACTAAAAATAACAGCATACAATATTACGAGGGAACAGTTCTCATGCAAGTGCAAAGATTCAGGAAATTTTTTATTGAATAAAAATATTGAGTGCAAGAGCTATAATACAGAGCACATCATAGCAAACAATACCATGATTTGTTCTGTTGTGTATGATGTTGTGGTGAATGTTACGTCATGTCCAAGCTCGTGTTAACCAAAACATACATACATGTATCCGAGCCGTAACAAACATTTCACATGAATAGCTCGTACTCGCTGTCAGCATATTCATTTTGTCTCCTCAACTGTCATTTTAGGGGATTTAAATTAATTCCGAAGTTAATTTGATCAGTTCTTATAATGTGGGCATTGTATCTTATTGAAACATATTGGAATTTGAACATAATGAATTATATTTACGTATTAAGTAAAATGGTTCCATATATCCAAGTTGCGTTTTCAATGAGTTGATATGTCATGGGCATGACCTATCATAGCTTTTTTTTATAAAACTGTGTAGAATACATACGACTATAAGAAAAAGTAATAAACGATGTTTTAGAGACAAGTGTTTACTATCACTCAAATATTTCATGGCGTTTATTTTTTTTTTATTACTGCTGTATTAGAATATAACTCATAATTATCTTTATATAGAAAGAAATATGAAATATATACCTTTTATTACTCATAGTTAAAACTGCAATAAAAAAATAAAAAATACGAATATACTTAATAATAGCCTACTCAATAATAATTTGAAGAGTAAATAAATACACTTTTTATATTAACGACTAGTGATCGTATCTCAGTTAGGTTGAACAAAATTAATAAAAAATATTGAATAAACGTTAAAATGGTTATGGTATATATTTTAGAGTTATCGTTAGAAACATTGGAGAACGAATAGAAGCATAATTTGGTTTTTATATTTGAGGTTTCATAATTGAGGTTGCATTTATATTTAGTGTTTATAGGCTATATATGTATAAGAATAACGCCACCTAGAATGGTAGACACAACATTCAAACACAAAGGGTTGGTTGATTGTAACAGCCACTTTTTATTGTACGAACATTTTCGCAATAGTAACTTAAAATGAATAAATAACTTAGATTGTATAAAAAACTTATTAAAACTTCTTTTAATTTTTATTTAAAAATATTTAAACATGAATAGATTAATTTTCTTCATTACACATCTATATAATAACAGGATTAAACCAGCAAAAATTCTTTTTTTTGCGGCTGACAAATATCTCAATTACATGCTAATAAGTTCTTTAGACGATATATAAACATAAAAATATTAATATTAACAGCTCAGTATAAATGGGAAGACCAAGAATTATTATATCTTCGCATAAGGTAAAACAAATGTTGACTTATAGTTGTTAGTAGGAACGACGTATCTAAAAAATGCAAATACTATTCTTATTGGAAACTAGTAGATTAAATATAAGTTAGAAAGACTTCGATATACTATCACTTGGATCATATTATTAGTATCAACCAAAAAAAAGGTGTGACAGGCTGTAATAATGCCTCATGATGCGTTCATTTGTTGAAGGAGGTTACCTGTAAATAATGTGAAACTGATGGTTCCTGTAAAATGTGGCAGTTATTGTAACAAGGTTTTTAACTGGCGCAGAATAAAGTTTTCAAGAATACAGAATTCTATAATCTTAGAAATATAATTAAGGAACAGCTAAAATATTACTGAATTAGTACAAATAGAGTTGAGGTTGTTCCTAACGAATGATTTCAGAGATAAGTTTAACTTTATATTCCTATATTCCTTATACGTTGTAAAAATGCACGACTAATACTGCAAAGAAAATTTAGAGTTTGTTTAAGTTGTATAGTAAGTACTGAAGTAAATACCTAAAAGCAAGTAGAAAATAACATCATTATTTAAAAGTTTATCAATATATTTATGTAGCCTGTACATATAACAATCAGAATTTTGATGTTGTTATGATTACTATTTTACTTAAAATTATTAAAATTATTGTTATGTATTGTTATGAATTCGTCATATAAGCAGCAAATTATATTACTGATGCACTTTATCATAACCCAGTTTTGTTTAATATCTAATAAATTAATGATGGCTTTTCCTATCAATGCTGAACAAGCAGCATATTATTCGTGTTAGTAATGGTTAGATGTAACGTGAACAGGAAAAATTGTATGATAGACATGACTTTGTTTTCGTAATCCTAAAAACTAAATTTATCAACAATTTGGTGAAAATGTATGAACAAATTGCTTTTAATATTATAAATTCCTTACCTCTGTATTAAAATTGTATAGCGTATAATAAAAAGGTATATGGTACTTTACACATCCTAATATCTTTAGTATCCAAAAACCCAAGACATTAAACTAGTCTAGGTTTTTTTAGAATATCTGACGTCTAAATAAATAAAATGTTTTGGAGTCCTGAAATCGAAGAGTCAAACTTGTTTGATGACTAACCTTATAATACAAATTATAAATCTTCTACAACTTACTATAATATTTCATACAATAGCGTCAACAATTTCAGTAACATTTTATATATTTTAGTACAGGATGGAAAGTATTATATCCGTTAAAATAATCTTAGTGAAACAACGCATGATAGATTCCATTAATAATTTGAAATCGGAAGTAGATATGTTCATGTAGCGTACTATTTCGTTCATTATACGTATTCAATGTTAAAAGTTTAAAAAGTGAAACTTTTAATGATAAAAAGGTTAAAAGGATACAAATAGTCACTTGTTCTTATTTGAAGTCTAGCGTTTGGAAACACGCTTATGGTTTTGAAATATTTGAATTACCGGTCTGGGAAGCTTAATTAAGTCAAAACTGGTAAGTTTTGTCATAAGAGGACTAATTCCAGCTATTGGAATGTACTCGTACGTGTTATATTGTTTTCATTTTTGTCCAAACAAATAAAAATTAAATTAAATATAAAATAAATATATTTGAAAAGCTTTCTTCGGTTAAGCGTATAACTGTATTAAAAATAATCTTATTCCATTGTAACATATTTCCGACGCAATAGTAGCGGTTAGAATCTTCCACCGATTAAGCAACTAACATAGGTCTGAAAAGTATGATTCGGTCAAAAAATGACTATTCATAATTTCGGTCAACAGATATTATTGATAAATTTGTAACTTAGCAGTAAGATCATTGTTCCCGTGATCAAGAAAAATCTAGAATGTCTTCTTTAGCTAACTTTTATTTTTAGTAATCAACTTCCGGTGTAAGATATTACCTGTATCGGAAGTAAGGTTAGATCATAATAAATATGTGCCAAATATTTCTAGCAGTAGGGAAGTCTAAAACAAACAAAAAGAAGTTCTTTTATAGGTTTAATTTATTTTTCAGTTCGCATAAACAAAAATCATTTAATTCTCTGTAGAGAACTTCAAGCACACGTGTTAAAAATTTCATTTTAAGACATCAGGCAGTTATAAAACCCCAAATTTAGTTCTTCTACAGTTAAAACTCCTTCCAAAATGTAATAGCCATATGATGGGCCCCTAATGAGCATAAGTATTTTTAGTCATGAAGCAAGTATGTTTTATAGACTACAGGACTTCTTTGAAAATTGCACTAATTTAATGAATAATCCAACTATCACATATAAGATAATCCGGTTACATAAAAGGTGGTTTAGTAGTTTAATAATTACAACACTGTTTACTAACAGAACTACTCTGGCCTTATGTTCAAAACAGATCTGCACGCTATATATTATAGCCTAATTGAATTTAAACTCTATCTCCCCTCACAATCAAAATTAACTAAAATAATATAAACACCGGATGATTTACCTACCAGTACCGTACTGTAAATGTTGGGAACTCACATTACCGTGGAAAAAAACAGTTTTTTTCGTGAATTTACTTCTAAGCAAAATTTTATTTGTAATAGTGATGGTGTATATAAATATAAATTGTATATTTAAAGTTGGACTTAAGTTTTAGCTCCGAAACGGTTTGACATTTTGTAACGATAACAGACGTCTCTTATTAGCTTCATAAGTCTTTGTCCCAGTTTACTTACTTACTGTCAGAAGTTTAATGGTTCATATAGAACTTTGCTATAACCTAGTTAATTATTATTACTTAGCACAAAACATAACCAGCGTTTATTTACGTGTATTTTAAATTCAAAATTGTAATGTTATACATGATTTGAAATAAAAAATGGTATTACCTATTTAACTGAATTAGTAAATAATATAGTAAATATGTCGGAAACAACTAAAAATAAAGGCTGTTTTCTAATTCGAAAACAGAATAATTTGATTCATTTAAAATAGTTATTACCAAATATTTAAAGAGTACTGATATGCAATATTTTTGCCAAGCATTTTACATTACAGATACTGTTGATTTAGGGGAGCAGCAGGTTTCAAGTGTACAATATGTAAACGCAGTATTTCAGGACAGAACCGAGTATAACGAATGGTATTGCACTCTTGAACATTGTGGAGCTTATGTAGATGTTTATAGGAACATATATCTTTTTAAGGTGAAATACGAATTCTGTCAGGTGTATTGTGCAGTCTTATATAACACATAAAAAGTAATGTAAGTTTTGATTCCTTACGGCATAAAAGTACTATTCTTGTAGATTTGTAAGTGGCGTAAATAGAATAATTATCATACTAGAATGTTTAAAACTCGTAAAACTTAATAATTAGTCCACTTTATTTATGTGATCTTTTTAAGTTAAAATATCTAATTATTATATATATATTGTACGTATATGAAGAGCCTATTACTTAAATATAAATTGCTTATAGAAGGAGGTTGGCTCTATTCTTTCATATTAGCTGCAATAAACTTCTTTGTTTATATTTGGAATATTGTAAATGTGTCAATAAAAGATTTAATATATATGGCTTTAATTTGTAATGAAACCATAACAACTATTGCATTCTTGGCCTGTAATTTTATTAGCAACAAAAGCTAATGACTTTGAAGCGATAAGTTTCGTAAGAAAATTTAAAAATGTATACTTATTTTACTCAAATAAAGTTGAAGTACAACAAGTAGTCACATCTTGTGAAATAGTTATAATATACAGTACGTCAGTAAATTATGTGAAATACTAATCACAACAACTTTTATGTTTGTGTTCTCTGACGTAAACTTTGGCTTATTACATTCCAAAAGTTTAACAGACCACTGCTTACTAGGTTTGAAAATGGATCAGTATTACAAATTAAAAACACCTGAGATCTCTAAAGAGCGCTTAATATAGATTATGTATTGTTAAATCGCAAATTGCAAAATACAGACTGGAATTGTTGTTATAGTTTTGTAGATGTAAACATTTGTTTTAACATGTTTCATTGTATTTTAAGTGAAACTGTTGGTAGTTGTAAGATTAGGACTAGTGTAAAAACTCAGTTAGACAAAGCAAGGTCTATAAGTCCTTGGAATAATGATAAACTATTAAATAAATTTAAGAGAAGAAAACAACTTTATAAAATTTACAATAAAAGGCCTAACGATCGTTTGTTTAAAAACTATTTTCAGAAGTTTGTATTGAATTAGGTAATGAAATAGATAACGCTAAAAATCGATATTACGCTAAACAAATTGAAAACAATAATGGCGATATTGCAAGGCAGTGGAAAGTAATAAACCAGTTAAGTGGTGACCACGCGAAAGTAGGTGTTAGTGAAATATAATTAGATAACGGGCTAACTGTTTCAGACCTACAAACAGTTGCAGAAGAGATAAACAAATACTTTATCTCGGTACATTCATGTGTTGACCTTCACGACAGTACAGTCCCTGCTTTAAATTTAGAGCAAAGTTGTGATTCTTTTTTTATTATGCCAACAACCCCAAACGAAATTTTAAATATAATAAATCATATTCAAAATAAGAATTCCTCTGGTTTTGACAGTTTTAATTCCTTTTTAATAAAAAACATTGCAGAAATTATTTCTCCGGTATTGTCTTACGTTATAAATCTAAGTTTTTCAGAAGGAGATTTTCCCGAAATTTTAAAAAGCAGTGTTGTTGTTCCTATTTTCAAAAAAAGCTTTAGTAAAAAATTTGATAATCTAAGACCTATCAGCTTGTTGTCAGTTGTCTCCAAAATAATCGAAAAACTTATGAAAAATCGGCTCATAAATTATCTTGATAATAAAAATTACTTTAGCAGTAGACAATACGGTTTTAGGAAAGGGAAGTCTACCGAGGATGCTCTTGTTGAGGTTACGGACTACATTTACACAAATCTTAAAGAAGGATACAAGTCCACCGGTTTATTTATAGATTTCAAAAAAGCGTTTGACTTGGTTAATCACAAAATACTATTACTGAAACTAGATGCACTGGGAGTAAGAGGAATAGCCCTAAATTGGTTTAATACTTTTCTACAGGGCAGAACTCAACAAGTACAAAATTAAAAATAGTTTTAGTTCACACTTTTCTGTGAAATGAGGTGTGCCGCAAGGCTCTGTCATGTTAGCTACTCTGTTTTTGATTTTTATTCATGACCTTTT
This sequence comes from Homalodisca vitripennis, assembly GCF_021130785.1. Taxonomy (NCBI): domain Eukaryota; kingdom Metazoa; phylum Arthropoda; class Insecta; order Hemiptera; family Cicadellidae; genus Homalodisca; species Homalodisca vitripennis. Next base: position 134,151,072 of record NC_060208.1, read on the forward strand.
AGGATCTAATTTTAATGGCGTCCCTAGCGCGTTCGCGGACGATATTGCTTTGTTGTATTCTGAAAAAAATATGTTACCGCTCTGAAGACAAATAACAGAAGACCTGGCAATTTTAAGAATCTGGTGCGATAGTAATAAAATGGCAATAAATGTTAAATAATGTTAATGGCAATAAAACTAAATATATAAATTTTGATTTTAGAAGTTTTCATTTCCAATCTGAGTTGAAATTCCACATCCTAAACTGTGCTGAAACTAATTATTGTAACTGTCTAAGTATAGGGAAAGTAGACAGCTTAAAATATCTTGGAGTATTTTTAAATACAAAACTAACTTGGGAAAATCAAAATTATTATTTATTTAAAATATTAAAATCATAATTACGAAAATTTTTTTTTTTTTTAAATATTTGTGGTGAAAAGCTGTTGAGAACACTATATTTTGCACTAGTTGACTCTAGGCTGCAGTATGCGATACAATGCTGGGGAGGAACTTTTAAATATAAAATAACAAAAATACGTGTTATTACAAACCATTTTTTAAGAATAATTTTACAAAAACGGAAGCGTGAAAGTTCTTTTCGCCTATACTGTCAGCTAAGAATATTACCTTTACAGCATCTTTTTGTGTTTAAGGTGCTAAGGCTCTTCTATTTAAGAAGTGATAATACAGGCACAATACATTTAATATATAGAACGAGAAACTTAGTACAAAACTTTTTTAGAACGCCTAAAGTAAAGAAATCGTTGTTTAGACATTCTTTTAAATATGTTGGGCCGAAATACTTTAATCAACTGCCTTCTAAAGTTAAAGACTGTAGCACAGTAAAATTGTATAGTATTAAGTTGAAAAAATGGTTATTTGAAAATAGTATTATCAGTTTCTTAAACAATTCTATTGTATGATTATTTATTAATTGTTAGCTTATTTATTGGTTTCTCGTCGTTATATTTATTTTGTTAAACTGTAGATAGTATGTGTATTTATTTATTACCTCATTATTATATTATTTATTTGGATATGTGTATTATATTTATTTTTATATTTGTTGCTGTTAATTATTTAATGTTCGTTTCCTTAATATAGTAACAAGACAAAGTTTTAATATCTAATCAATCGAAAGTACATTAGTAAAATAAGGCAATTTGTATTGATAATATTAAGTACAGTGATTAGCAGACGGCACGGAGTGAGCAGTCTATAAAGAAGAGTTTGGACTCTCGCTAATAAACATTATTTTTCTATTATTGCGCTGCCACACTACTGGATGAAGTGGTAGTGTATATTCCTAGAATGTAGATTGTTGTTAAACTGTATTTTTGTGGAGGAATAAACTCATTATTTCATTTCATTTCAAATGTGGGCTGTTTCATGTGGTTTCTAACCCATTAAAAGATCTCCTATAAATAGTAAATATATGCTAATATAATAAGAATCTAACGTCATTATATTATGCTTATATAACTATTCAAACACAAAATATATGGTGGTAAGGCTAGTTTTAATTCATTGTAAGTTGGGCTTAAATTTTGATTCCATAAATGTGTGTTGCTAATATTAGATTATTTTCTATGATAACTATCACAATAGTTTAGATTTTTATTAAGTATTATTCTTAATAATAATTTTAACACTACTAAGACAAAAACAAATTTTAAAATTAATGTTTTATTTTAAAGCATTAGAATTTGCTCTCATTTCAAAACAATCCATATCCAATGTTAATTATTGATACTCTATAAAGTGTTACATTTATTACAATTTTAGTAATTATAGTTACAACCATAAGCGCATTTGTTAAAGTACATAATTTTTACGTCGAATGGAAATATTTTTAGCTTTTCCTCCCTAAGGTTAAGATTAAACGTATTTTAAATGTATTCTCAGAATAATACTCGCCTCAGAATCTTTGTTTGGTACAGTAACAAAGCGGATAGGTAATGAAAGCGTGATCGTTCAAAAAGGGCAGCCTGATGGGTAAAGCCGTTAATGTAACGCCGTTTTCTCGGAAAGAGCTAATTTTAAAGCAATGAAAAGCTCTTTGTCTTTGTTTTACTCTTGACAAAAGCAGAATAACCGAGAGAGAGTTCTTGTTTAAAATAAGCAACAAGCAATATGACTAGGTAACAATAATAAGTCCTAAGTAACTAATAAAAAATGTTAAAATTATTGATGCATAGTTAATTGAACTAGTATTACCAATTATTAAATTTACAATATTCTTTCAGTTAGCTGACATGTTAAAGCATCTTTTTTATATATGACAGAATTTGTAGGAAAGTAGATTCTGAATGTAATATGTAGGTTAAAATACTGACAACATTTCTAGTAAAATATTTTATCGTAGAAATATATTAAATGTTGTCCCAAATATGTAATATTCACTTTTATTTCCACCTTTTATATAACTTAGTACTTATATATTCAAGCATTTATATATTCTATAAATTTAACGAGTTCAAAAGGGTAATAATTTAAATTATGATTTCAAACATGGCTCATAGAGAGGTATAACTCATAGGTCTTAGAAAATATAGATTATTATACCTATTGTACCTTCGTATACAAGTATTACTCATAATATATCTACTATCTACACTAAAATTATTTATTATTGTAAAATATATTAAAACTAAAACACCACAATAAACATTTGTCTATTTATATGTGCATGATCCTACGGATATTATTTGGCCAGTTTCAAGACTATATATCACATTTAACTTAGTAATTCTTAACATTGCTTTGGGATAAACATCTTATATATAGATGAAATAAGTTAAACAATAAAATCTATTATAGTGTGTTTAAACATTTAGGGCTAAGAGAAGAAATTCAACATTCTTTTATTCAGCAGCCTCTTTGTAACTATTGACATAATTTATACACTACATTTGGAATGAGTTAGATTAGATTTATACTTATTTTCGATAACATTTTAGAAAAAGTTATGTATAATATACTTATTTCAATTTGACATTAAATCGGTGTGTTCTATAAACACTAATTGTGATAATAGAATAATAATAACAGAATTTTTAGTGCATTAAAACTATTCCCTTCACAAAATATTAGCCGACTTTGTTTCTTAACAAATCTTTTAGTGATTAATGATTTAAAAACTTTGAATAATGTATATGTATATCATTAGACAGTTCTGATTGTACTAGAAGGTTTTTGCTAAATTGTCCGGATTTAGTATTGCTAATAAGAGTAGCAACACGCCATGAAACTAATTTTATATTTCTTAAAAACATAGTAAATATGCTGGTATTATTATACATCCTTACTTTTCTTTTTATCTTTTCTTAAGGATCCAAGTAGTTAATAAATACATACATAGGACGTTGGATTTACCAAGTCACTTTTAAATCCAGCAATGTTTATTTCAGTCTACAGATTTTTCTTTAAAATTTTAAACAAGGCGTTTATGCGGTTAAGTGACCAATTTTGTCATTAAGGTTTATACAACGCCCTATATTATAAAAATTACTTACCAAAATGTATAATCCATGTTTACAAGAACATACATTTTCAAAATCAGCAAGTTATCCTTACGTTGTTTGTAGTTCTTCTTATTCATAGGACAGTAAAGACATAGCACCACCAGTTTGAGATATAAAAAAACATTTTAAATACCTTATTATTAATGTACATCTATATTAGACATTTAAACATGCGTCTTCCTTTTTAAACGTAGATTAAACGTTTACAATATTTAACAAATTAATAGTCAATAAGATTTTGACATGATGATTAAAAATAAAGTTTCTTTATTACCTTATTAGCGAAGAAAAAACACAATAAATCATATTAGGAGATCTTTTAAAAGTAAATGAAAAGTATGAATCGAACTGTGTATGAAAACAGTAAAAATATTCAACAAATCGTGTGAGAAATTAAAATATATATGTTTTATATGTAATATGATTATATTCGTATAGATTTTTACATAGTTGCCACACATTTGACACAATCATAAAAAAGAATAGTTAATAAAAACTCATGATAGATTCGATTTCGAATAAAAATTGTCCTGAAACTCTTACATTAGTCTCAAACGTCGCCTGTCCTAATTGCTCTGTAGTGTAATCTAAATCAGCTCGTCTATATCCAGCCATTTTCATAAAGAAATTGATTGCTTGGTCGTTTTTAAACGGAAAGCCTATTATTAAAACTTATTCTTTTATAAGTGTGAGTTTTGAATAAATATACTAAATTTGTTACTGATACAAATATAATAGAAGTAAAGAAAACTTAATAAACACGTGTCGCGTATGAGGCTTAACCGAGGTTGCATAGAAAATTGATTGTATATTTTTTTTTAAGTCTACATTTATTAATATATCAGATGGCAAAGTTTTATATAATTTAACTAATTATGTTTACAAAATTACTTCCTCTGGTATTTTCTCGTTCCTACCATTGATACATATAAATTCAAAATATATATGTTCACTAAAGGTCATTCAAAAGATGGAGACTGACATGTAACGTCATCAAAAACGAAACTTTAGTTATACTGTATGTATATATATATATATATATATATATATATATATATATATGATTATTCATCAAAATTTCACGAGTCTATAGGTCGGATTATTTCTAGATATTACATATATAACAGACAGATTCTCTAACACTCAACCAAAAGTATGCCGTTACTGATATGAGAACTTACAAGAGAGAGGAAAGTTGATATAATAACAGTACTTGAAAGTATTGGACCATCACACAAATTATATTTGGCTGTTTAAAGTCCTTGAGACAAAGCCTGTTATCAATCACTGACACAATGTTTGGTAAACTTGCATGATTATATGAATGTTTAGTTTAGCTCCTGTTCGCCTTCCTCTTAATCTAGCATATGGAATCTGACACTTTCACAGAGTTGACTACTGGTATCTGGAGTCATGTTTTTCTGAAGAGTTAAAAACTTACATGGATATCTTCATGATCATTAAGATCAGATTAGCGTGATTACAGAATAACCATAGTAATAATCCTCAAGATTGCAAAGTTTACATGCAAGATTTATTGTAGCTATAAACTTACGTGTACAACTTATATATATATGAAATAAAAATAAGAGTTTTCTACGTTACTTCTAAAAATTATTTAGAATGGACTTCAAAGTTATGTAGGGGTGGGATAGTGGTCTAATGTTTTTTATGAATATTGCAATCAAGACGAATTATTTATAAACTTTTACAATTGGTTTCTTCCCCTAAACGTTGGTGTTGACGTGCATACCACCGGTTTGGCAATGTTATCATGTAATTTTAGTAGTAGTAAAAAACAAAAAAATATAACCATACTAGAGGAATCTAACAATAGAAAAGAATCCCAAATAATACTCAAAGTCATCTTACACAAAATAAATTAAAAATAAATCTTAAGATTGGATTAGTTATTTCTCAACACAACTTATAAACGTGATTTCGTCAGAAATACATCACTAGTAATTAATTTAACAATGTTCAAATTTACCTAAAAATACATTTCATATAGCTGTCTTGCGTGAAAATGCTAATTTATAATAAGAATTTTTTAAATTTTACTTACAGTCAATGTGCGTGAGCTCCTTTCCGGTAGGTGGCTGGTCAGCAGTAGGATTTAAGAGGAGAAGTTTACAATACATATAAATTAAGTTATCATTCCACCTAGATATGAGTTTAAACTACATCTAAGAAAATGATAGTAAGGCAGTAACGAGTAGGAGGGTTGCGAAAGTATATTATACACAATAACTAAATAACAGTATACATGTTTGTTGATGACGTTCAATGATTAGAGATTGTTTTTGTATTATTGTAACTCGAAGATATAATTTTATTATTTTGAGCAGTGCTTGATTGATTTGAAAATAAATGTACAAAAATTATTTTAATCGAAAGAAAAAGCTAAATTAGAAAACAGAGTATAATGCCAACAAATAATAGGGACTAATTTTAATATTATTTTCATGTAGTCTGTCTATAATATGTAATTGAATTAAAACGAAAACTGCATTTTAATATAACATGTGAAATTTTTCGCTAGACCACGACATTTCAAGCCTATAGCTTCTTTAATTCTCCAAATGCACTGCAAATAAATAGCATGCACATAATCACACAGGAAAAATGTTTACATCCTCCCAGCAGATAAAATTGTGGTAGCTTACTTGTGGTAGCGTTAGGCATAAACGATAATCCTAATTTATGGATCATAATGCACAATCATATAACTCATTATTGTCTACATATAAATATACTTTCATACAAAAGTATACGATGGGATACATATAGAATTTTATAGCACTGTTGAAACAAAAGTTACGGTAATCAAACGATGGTTATCTATTTTAAGAGCGCACTGAAGACAGTCTAAGATAAATATTTAACGAGACTTCATAGAGTTAATATATGAGTATTTCTCTAGTTTCTAAAAGCTAACTAACGTGTCTTAAAACACCTATTTATCTAATATGATAACATTGGTTACTATTTAAAATAATTATCTATGTTGTTTATTTAAGAATGTTCTAAAAACTTTGAGATCTTAATATGGTTCTTTTTAATTTTTAAGTCAAATATACAATGGCGACGAGGAAAACTAGTGATAATATTGACGATCTCATAAAGGGAAAAATTAACATGGCTACTCTTAATGAGAGCTATTTTTAAGGACAATGTTCAAAAGCAAAAATAATGCTAGAGAGTACTCTAAGCACAACTGAGGTTAAGGCAAAATTGAAAATAATAGAAAATTATTGCGATCAGAAGATGCAGGATGAAATTGATTCGTTAACATAAAGTGATGTTAGTAAAATAGAAAAAGAAATAATAATTGACATGTAATATTGAGGATAATGATCTACACATAAATACTAGATTAAACGACATGTTATGAAGTAACTAGTACATTACGTTTTCAAACGGTAGACAATAATCCACATTTACCTTACGTAGTTGGTTTGAAATTTACACCTCTTCATGAAGATGAGACTTTTACTAATTTCATAATAAAGCAAGACGTTTTCTTACATCTTAAATGTAATGAATTAGATCCTATATGAAATGAAATGAAATGAAAAAGTGCTTTATTTTCCCTTTAGTTGTGTATACACATTTAGGTCCTCACAGTGAACCCAACTTCAAACACTTGACAGCATTGGTCAAAATTACCGTCAGCTGGCTGGCTTTAAACTATAGGAGTATTAAATACAGTACAAAATAAACTGCTAAACTACCAAAATTTTCACAAAACGAAATTTGTACAGTAAAAGAGAAAAAGTAAAAAACACATTTACATCCTAAAGGCAGTTAATACAATATGTTACGTTGATACAAATATACAGATAAAGTACAGAAAAAGGAATATAAAAGTAAAGACTGAATCCTTATCTTAACCCTACATCGGGCGCTAAACGGAGTTTTCCTTCGTGTATTTTTTATTATTAAAAATAGTACTACTTTTCTGATGTTGGCAGTCGTTTCCCGCAGTGTACTTCACGAGCATCTTTCGGGGAAGCGAAACAATAGCCTCCCGCTTATCTTTGTCAAAATCTGTCAGTATGACGTCTACTTCCGTGCGAGACTGGACGATTCCTCCGTGAGCGCCCGATGTTGTGTTTGTAGTGCTTGGACGAAATATCCGTGAGCGCCTTATTGTGTTTAGTTGTTAGGGAGTAATAATCCGTGTGCGCCGAAATGTGTGACCTGTGATGGTTTCTTTTTAAGTTTTACATTATATTTTATTTGAATTTTGTGAAATGGAGAATGAAGACGAGGGACTTGTCAGTACAGTACCCGTGTGCTAGGGAACATTTCAGTACTGTTTATGGAGTGAACATTGTCGTTATAATAACCAGAAGGAAAATGTTTTGAAACTTTGTGTAGTATTAAAAAAAATTTAGTAAAGAATAAATTTTTATTTTCAGAGTAATAATTGACATTATATTGTATAATAACTCAAGAATTGAAGTAAGTTGTTTTTGTAAGAAGTTAAAAACTAAGTTAATTTCCATACATTATTACAGTAGGTTAAAAATTATTACAATTTATTGCATTATTCCTGAAAATCAATCATGTTGTTACTATACAATAAAATTTTTTAAGATTTTGAATTTCTTATTTGGAAAATTCATTACATAAGAGAGTAATTTTTATTTAACTTCTAAAAATGAATATATTACATTGTAATTAAATCCGTATGAATATTTAAACAAATAAAAACAGTTTAAACGACTATGATATCCATTTTTCGCTAACCTGGAGGAAACCTCCGTGAGCGCCTGGTGGTGTTTCTAATTTTAAGCGCCTGATGGAGGGTTAATGGTCTCTCCTGTGATGTATAAGTGCAATATGAACTCATAATCTACGTAACTATGTACATTATGACTAGCGCGTTATGTTTGCACAGTTTTCCTTACTTGTTAAGAAATTAAAAAAGAAAAATCTAAAAATTGAATTCCTGTATTAAATTCCACCGGTACCTCCAAGCGTCCTTCATATAATCCCCTAACGCCTGCCAATCCCTCCCATTCAACAATTCCAAAAACTCCCTTTTACTTAATATTATACAATTTCCTAAACGTTGTTTTCGAATATTCCTGAGAATAGGACATATGGCTACAAAGTGGAAAACTGTTTCATTCTCTTGCAGGTTGCACAAAGAACAGGTAAAAATTTAATCTGTTAGCCAAGGCTTGTAATTTAAGCTGACAAGTTCTGCTCTAGCTTTAATAACCCATGAAATATTATAACATCAAGGTTATTACTGATTGCACTTCTGTCCCCAAGGTCAAAAATCAAGGGTCAGTACTGCTGGTGATAACGAGAGGTCCGTGCTCTGCCCACACAGTCCCTGCATGAAACCTATCCCTCAGCTCCTCTCACCACACTCATCAGCTGTGTCTGCAGTATGTCCAACTCCTGCACACTGAAATCTACCTCAACTCTCACTCTGACACCTAACTCTAACCACCTCCTGCACCATGCGCTCTTACCTTCGATAATTTGTCTTGCTAGAAATGTTTGGTAGGCGGTCTTCACCCCAGGACAAAATTTTCATAAAATAAGAAAGATTCAGTTTCAGAGTGTATATGAAAATAGTTTCAATATTTACTTCGAAGTGGATCGCATAATTAGGTGTGTTGTGCGGCAGCCGGAAAAGTCTCTTAATAAATTCTCTTTGAACACTTTCTATTCCGTTGCTTTCCAGACATCCCCAGACTTGTGCTCCATAGCAAAGTATTCCCTCTAATAACGGCTTCGAAACATTTAAATTTTGCACTGATTAGGACCCTGGAGTTACCTATTAAATTGCCCCACATTGTGTTCATTGTCATTCTCGCACATCTGGATTTTTCTTTGAATTGTTGATTCCACGATAATGCGGATGTGAACGACATACCTAGATACTTATAGTTATTGACCAACCTCGATTCTGTTTCCTTTATACCACCACTTACATTCAGAGCTCAGCTTACCCCCTTTCCTAAACACAATAATCTTAGATTTTATTCAAATTAACAGACAGATTCCAATTTTCGCAGTAATTTTCTAACCTTTTTATCATATGCTGTAGTCCTGTTGGAGAGGGGGAAATTATAACTATGTCGTCCGTGTACATAAGCATATTTACTTTAGTCCCTCCAAAACTGCATCCCCCTTCTAGCACCTCTGGCAAATCATTAATGAACAGCGAAAACATTGTTGGACTAAGTATGCAGCCCTGCCTCAAGCCCATGTTAGTGTCAAAAAACTGTCAGTGACTCCATCCCTGCACCAAACACCTGCAGTTGTTTCCGTTGTAATAACTCTTCAGTAGGTTAATAATTTTCGTAGGTACACCCAAACAAGATAACTTATAAATTAAGGCGTTTCTATCTATGGTGTCGAAAGCCGACGAAAAGTCAACAAAAAAAACAAAATAACATCTCCTTACTTAAAATTTTCAAGTTTGCCATAGTGGATAAACTAAATATATTGTCTATGGTTGAGTACCCCTTTCTGAATCCAGCTTGAAACTCGCTAACATTTCTTTTTTCACCTATCCAGCTATTTAAACTATTATTTATTAAACCTAAAAATATCTTCCCTACACAATCGATAAATGACAGCCCTCTATAGTTTCCTACTTCTTCCAAGTCTCCTTTTTTGTGTATGGAAATATTATTGACTTTTTAAAACTGTCGGTACATCACTAGTATTGAAAATAATATTATACATAAAAATCAATTTATTCTTAAAACTGGTAGGAGAAGTTTTGAAAACTCATACAGCACTCTGTCGTATTCAGGGGCCTTTCCAGCATTAACTCGTGCTAAAACAAACTCTAGCTCGTCAAGAGTCAAAAGTCTTTATCTAAATAGTCGTCCTGCACCTCAGGAAGTGCAAAACTTATCCCAGATGACAGCAAAGGTGGATTCAACAACCCTTTAAAATGTTCAATCCACATACTGCTGAAATAGCCTATCAGTGTAGTCGGACTTAGCACCATCAGACCACCAGAGTTTCGGCATCAATGGGAGCAGCCCTCCCCCTCTCCGACTACGGGGTCAGAAGCGCCACCCCTGATTGTGAATTCAATGGGTAGATAATCTGGATACTGAAAAGTCCACCACTTGAAAATTGCTGATTGAGTCTAGCACATTAATGGAAACTGCGGCTAAATCTATTACAGAACATCCTCTAGTCCTTTGTTTAAAGGTTATTTTTTACGATGGAAGGATTGTGAAGGAAACAGGATTTTTCCGGACATTTGCCATCGTTCAGTGAAACAAGAAAACAGTAAACACTACGTTTCGAGATCTGCAATCTGATCTCTTCTTCAGGTAAAGAACTAACCTAATACATAATTACAAACTAAGTTAAAATAAAACAAATCTTACTAAAGCGTTGTGGCACGCCTAAGTCAGGAATCACAACCTACATGTTGTTGTCAACTTCACTAACACTAAAGACATGCACTTAATACAAAAACTATACAACACACTAATCATTAAAAGTAAACTACGGAATACAGGTCACAATGCGGTCTTCACTCGTCTACTGACCACCTACGACTGACCAGAGGGACTAGCCAATGGCAATCGTGACGGCTGGCTAAAACAAGATGGCGGAAATACAAGGGAAGGGGAACAGGAATGGGCCCTTTCGTTATTATTGGTTCATGCGAGATGAACTTCTTAAAACCATATTGTGACTCCGCATTGGTTTATTACAAATATCCGATCCGTTTGATGCTTTTGGTTTTCTCTTTAGTTCATTTTTTAGAATTGGCAACCAAAGCGGCCTAATCTCGACTGATGGTTGACTGATTGGTTGGGTCTGCCAATTTAATGTATGTTGCCTCAATTAATTTCCTTTGAAGAAATGTGGTTCCCGATGTATTATGTGGGCTTCATCGAACCAGAAGAATCATTCCTGAGTCAGAAAAAACAGATTTGTGATAAATTTGCGTTTATGTCAAAATCCCTTATGTGCCGGGATTATCGGAGGAAAATTAGAAAGAGTAGGTAGAAAGTACAACATTAGAACCGCGTTTAAAACACACAACACTCTTAGACAAAGTCTCGTAAAAACAAAACCAAAAAATGGCACACAGGATTCCAAAAACTGTGTTTACAGTATAAAATGTAGCTGCAATAGGGAATACATAGGCGAGACAAAAAGACCACTAAACGTAAGTATAAAAGAACTCAAAGAAAACACGAGAAAGGGTTTCACAGAAAAGTCAAAAATTGCACACTATTGTTGGTCCGAAGACCATCATATGAATTGGGATAAGCCCACATAATACATCGGGAACCACATTTCTTCAAAAGGAAATTAATTGAGGCAACATACATTAAATTGGCAGACCAACCAATCAGTCAACCATCAGTCGAGATTAGGCCGCTTTGGTTGCCAATTCTAAAAAATGAACTAAAGAGAAAACCAAAAGCATCAAACGGATCGGATATTTGTAATAAACCAATGCGGAGTCACAATATGGTTTTAAGAAGTTCATCTCGCATGAACCCAAATAACGAAAGGGCCCATTCCTGTTCCCCTTCCCTTGTATTTCCGCCATCTTGTTTTAGCCAGCCGTCACGATTGCCATTGGCTAGTCCCTCTGGTCAGTCGTAGGTGGTCAGTAGACGAGTGAAGACGCATTGTGACCTGTATTCCGTAGTTTACTTTTAATGATTAGTGTTTTGTATATTTTTGTATTACGTGCATGTCCTTTAGTGTTAGTGAAGTTGAAAACAACATGTAGGTTGTGATTCCTGACTTAGGCGTGCCACAACGCTTTAGTAAGATTTGTTTATTTTAACTTAGTTTGTAATTATGTATTAGGTTAGTTCTTTACCTGAAGAAGAGATCAGATTGCAGATCTCGAAACGTAGTGTTACTGTTTTCTTGTTTCACTGAACGATGGCAAAATGTCCGGAAAATCCTGTTTCCTTCACAATCCTTCCATCGTAAAAAATAACCTTTAAACAAAGGACTAGAGGATGTTCTGTAATAGATTTAGCCGCAGTTTCCATTAATGTGTCTAGACTCAATCAGCAATTTTCAAGTGGTGGACTTTTCAGTATCAGATTTTCTACCCATTGAATTCACAATCAGGGGTGGCGCTTCTGACCCCGTAGTCGGAGAGGGGAGGGGCTGCTCCCATTGATGCCGAAACTCTGGTGGTCTGATGGTGCTAAGTCCGACTACACTGATAGGCTATTTCAGCCAGTATGTGGATTGAACATTTTAAAGGGTTGTTGAATCCACCTTTGCTGTCATCTGGGATAAGTTTTGCACTTCCTGAGGTGCAGGACGACTATTTAGATAAAGACTTTTGACTCTTGACGAGCTAGAGTTTGTTTTAGCACGAGTTATGCTGGAAAGGCCCCTGAATACGACAGAGTGCTGTATGAGTTTTTCAAAACTTCTCCTACCAGTTTTAAGAATAAATTGATTTTTTATGTATAATATTATTTTCAATACTAGTGATGTACCCGACAGTTTTAAAAAAGTCAATAATATTTCCACTACACAAAAAAGGAGACTTGGAAGAAGTAGGAAACTATAGAGGGCTGTCATTTATCGATTGTGGTAGGGAAGATATTTTTTAGGTTTAATAAATAATAGTTTTAAATAGCTGGGATAGGTGAAAAAAGAATTGTTAGCGAGTTTCAAGCTGGATTCAGAAAGGGGTACTCAACCATAGACAATATATTTAGTTTATCCACTATGGCAAACTTGAAAATTTTAAGTAAGGAGATGTTATTTTGTTTTTTTGTTGACTTTTCGTCGGCTTTCGACACCATAGATAGAAACGCCTTAATTTATAAGTTATCTTGTTTGGGTGTACCAACGAAAATTATTAACCTACTGAAGAGTTATTACAACGGAACAACTGCAAGTGTTTGGTGCAGGGATGGAGTCACTGACAGTTTTGACACTAACATGGGCTTGAGGCAGGGCTGCATACTTAGTCCATCAATGTTTTCGCTGTTCATTAATGATTTGCCAGAGGTGCTAGAAGGGGGATGCAGTTTTGGAGGGACTAAAGTAAATATGCTTATGTACACGGACGACATAGTTATAATTTCCCCCTCTCCAACAGGACTACAGCATATGATAAAAAGGTTAGAAAATTACTGCGAAAATTGGAATCTGTCTGTTAATTTGAATAAATCTAAGATTATGGTGTTTAGGAAAGGGGGTAAGCTGAGCTCTGAATGTAAGTGGTGGTATAAAGGAAAACAGAATCGAGGTGGTCAATAACTATAAGTATCTAGGTATGTCGTTCACATCCGCATTATCGTGGAATCAACAATTCAAAGAAAAATCCAGATGTGCGAGAATGACAATGAACACAATGAGGGGCAATTTAATAGGTAACTCCAGGGTCCTAATCAGTGCAAAATTTAAATGTTTCGAAGCCGTTATTAGAGGAATACTTTGCTATGGAGCACAAGTCTGGGGATGTCTGGAAGCAACGGAATAGAAAGTGTTCAAAGAGAAATTTATTAAGAGACTTTTCCGGCTGCCGCACAACACACCTAATTATGCGATCCACTTCGAAGTAAATATTGAAACTATTTTCATATACACTCTGAAAACTGAATCTTTCTTATTTTATGAAAATTTTGTCCTGGGGGGTGAAGACCGCCTACCAAACATTCTAGCAAGACAAATTATCGAAGGTAAGAGCGCATGGTGCAGGAGGTGGTTAGAGTTAGGTGTCAGAGTGAGAGTTGAGGTAGATTTCAGTGTGCAGGAGTTGGACATACTGCCAGACACAGCTGATGAGTGTTGGTAGAGGAGCTGAGGGATAGGTTTTCATGCAGACTGTGTGGGCAGAGCACGGACCTCTCGTTATCACCAGCAGTACCTGACCCTTGATTTTGACCTTGGGGACAGAAGTGCAATCAATAATAACCTTGATGTTATAATATTTCATGGGTTATTAAAGCTAGAGCAGAACTTTTCAGCTTAAAATACAAGCCTTGGCTAACAGATTCAATTTTTACCTGTTCTTTGTGCAACCTGCAAGAGAATGAAACATTTTCCACTTTGTAGCCATATGTCCTATTCTCAGGAATATTCGAAAACAACGTTTAGGAAATTGTATAGTATTAAGTAAAAGGGAGTTTTTGGAATTGTTGAATGGGAGGGATTGGCAGGCGTTAGGGGATTATATGAAGGACGCTTGGAGGTACCGGTGGAATTTAATACAGGAATTCAATTTTTAGATTTTTCTTTTTTAATTTCTTAATAAGTAAGGAAAACTGTGCAAACATAACGCGCTAGTCATATTGTACATAGTTACGTAGATTATGAGTTCATATTGCACTTATAAATCACAGGAGAGACCATTAACCCTCCATCAGGCGCTTAAAATTAGAAACACCATCAGGCGCTCACGGAGGTTTCCTCCAGGTTAGCGAAAAATGGATATCATAGTCGTTTAAAACTGTTTTTATTTGTTTAAATATTCATACGGATATTTAATTACAATGTAATATATTCATTTTTAGAAGTTAAATAAAAAATTACTCTCTTATGTAATGAATTTTCCAAATAAGAAATTCAAAATCTTAAAAAAATTTTATTGTATAGTAACAACATGATTGATTTTTCAGGAATAATGCAATAAATTGTAATAATTTTTAACCTACTGTAATAATATATGGAAATTAACTAAGTTTTTAACTTCTTACAAAAACAACTTACTTCAATTCTTGAGTTATTATACAATATAATGTCAATTATTACTCTGAAATAAAAATTTATTCTTTACTAAATTTTTTTTAATACTACACAAAGTTTCAAAACATTTTCCTTCTGGTTATTATAACGACAATGTTCACTCCATAAACAGTACTGAAATGTTCCCTAGCACACGGGTACTGTACTGACAAGTCCCTCGTCTTCATTCTCCATTTCACAAAATTCAAATAAAATATAATGTAAAACTTAAAAAGAAACCATCACAGGTCACACATTTCGGCGCACACGGATTATTACTCCCTAACAACTAAACACAATAAGGCGCTCACGGAGATTTCGTCCAAGCACTACAAACACAACATCGGGCGCTCACGGAGGAATCGTCCAGTCTCGCACGGAAGTAGACGTCATGCTGACAGATTTTGACAGAATTTTGAAAAATCCTGTTTCCTTCACTTCCCTCTAGTATTGATAAATGTGGAAATCGCCCTCGGAATCGTCTCTAGATCTGCCATTCAAAACTATTAACCCATGATAAATTAAAAAGTTCTAATAATTTACAACCATTTGAATTTACAAACCATATTTTTTGAATTTCGATTACTACTAAAGTTCGCATTGAAATCCTCTAAATTTATTTCATTTTCTAAATTTTACTCGTGCCCTATTCGCCCATTCATGTCTCCTATTAAAATTAAATTTTCTGTTTAAATTTTCCTGACAAAAATGTGTCAAATTTTCAAAAATCCCTGTTCCAATTATTTAAATTAAGTTACACTGGTGCAATTAATAATTTTATCCCATTTACTTCGACATTTATAACATAGTTTCTTCCTCTACTATGCTAATGCAATTAAAAAAGTTAGATTTTTTTCCTTATCATGATTATAGATCCGCCTATATTCCTACCAAACTACGCTCTATTCTATGTGCAAAACAAAATTTCAACTTATAATCTACCAAACTATTTACAATATAGTCTTTCTCCCGTAAGGGAATGAACGTTTATAATAAAACAATAACGTCATATATATTTATTAAAACTAAAAAAAACTATCGTCACTGACCTTATTTAAGAGACCACAAACATTATATACTAAAAGCGTTAACCCGTCCACTTACCGCTCTGAGTCCGATATGGAAGTCCTTGTCTATTGCCGGGGGGTGGGATTGGCTGCACCTCCTCAGCGTCTGCTGGTGTCACTGCCACCGCTTGGCCATGGTACTCCTCCGCCGCCGCCGCCTCCGGGTGCTGCCGCTTCTTTCTGCTGCCTGTCCTCCTGGAGCTCACCGAGGAACTGGGAGAAGTCTCGGCCCACCACCTCTTTGAGTCGGGTTCCGCCGTCCACCGCACCAGCCCTCAGCTTCCCTTCGTCCCACGTGAAGCGATAGCCCTCGATGGTCAGATGGTCGAACACTAACGGCATCTTCCTCCGCCCTGTGACGCGCTCCACCTCAGCTCGGACCTTAACCAGCTTAGCCCGCTTCTGACGCACATCTTCTGGGTAGTCTCTGTGAACGATGTAGCCGGTGTGTTCTTCAAGGTTTTTACACGAGACATGATATAGTGTATGTCCCGGCCGTCTGGCTACTGCGCGATGACAGCTTTGCTTTCTGCCTAGAGTGTGTGCACAGTTCACGAAGAGATTGTCACCACAACCTAGCACTTCCTTGCAGAACGCTTGCACAGCGTGACAACAGTCCACTCCCGTAGCCCTATCCGTTACTTTTAGCCCCTTAAATATGAGGTTGTTGCGCCTAGACCTTGACTCTAAGTCCACAAGCCTAGACACCACAACACTGCTCTGCCTCTTTATATAAGCTATTTCTTCCCTCAAAGCACTGTTTTCAGCTTGCAGGCCCTCGATTCTTTCATTTAAACGAGCCAAATCTTCCTTGGTGGCAAGATTAGCTAACTTTTGATCCAACAAAAGACTTAGACTGTTCATAAGCTGCTCTTATGTAATGTCTCCTACCTTGTCACCTGCCATTGTACCTGAAGCTGAAGGGAGATTGGTAATTCGGGTGATGACGATGATCGATGCCGCTTTGCTGATCTGGGTGTTGATGGTAAGAAAAACTCACTAATTTTCTTCTCACTCATATATACACTGTCTCACACACACACAAACACTGTCTACACTGCTCCGTCCTGTCACTACACGGCAACGCACGCGGTGACTCGCAGGCCGTGTCGTAACTAGCGAAACTGACTCACGCTGACTAGCTACACTCCTTATTTCTGATAATATCAGTAACTAGGCAAACTCCGAATTAGATCCTATATTAAAGCTTTAAAAATTTTTTGTATGAACTTTCACCTCTAGTTCATTCAAAATTGTATGACATTTGCGAACCTGAAAACCCTCTTGACAAAAATTTACAGTGAGCTAGTAACGTTGTTAAAATAAACCCAAACTAATCGCACGGGCGTTACAAAACAAGTTAATCACAAGTACACAACAAGAGTTTGAAAGTATAAATTATTTTTCTATAACTTAAAAAAATACCGGTATATTGGCGAATTTAACTGTGTATATGGAAAATGTGTTGTATAAATAATCTATATGCAATTTATGAGGTGACTATGTAATATGAAACTGAAGACATATGCAGGTGAGTAGATAAAACCTTAAGTTATGGGGTTTCTTAACTATAATACAAACAACTAGTTTTAGATACTCAATCAATCAAATTGTGGACCCAAAACCTTGGGAGAGATTAATTAAGCCAAATAAAACTCCACTGGTATGAACTCAAAGGTTGTCATATAGCAAATCTCATTGGACAAAATGAATTATACAGGGTTAATAAAAAGTCTGGAGACCCCCGACTAATATTGTAACGGCTCACACGAGAAAAACTAAACTCGCCACACATTTATATTATATCATGAGTGACTTTTTGGGCATAATTACTGCTTCATTCACAAACCCAAAATGGGGGATTTTTGGGGGCAGCTCTAAAATTTTAAATGTAAAGCCCCCATGAGAAAGAAAACAAACAACGCAAACTAGAGGTCTCTACCTTAACCCAGTAAAAATGACTGCTAATTGAAAATTTTAGAAGCCAGAATAAACTACTTACAACATAGGAATAACTCACTTTTGGGGCAGCAAAAAACTGTAACTTTTAAGCACCACTCAGTTGATCTGTCATTTTTTAGGTATTCATAAAAGGTACAAACTAGGAAAAGTGGAGAATTCTAATGAAACCCGTATTTTTTATTGTTCCCTATAAAGGAAAAGAAGAGATATTTAATAAGAACTTTCTAACATCGTTATGTATTTTTTAAGCAGATACTCTGTCATTACTTACCAGCTTAACGTTTCACAGGAAGTGTTCAAATTGCTTCCCCTCAGCGGCTTGACAATTCGCTAGTGTGGTGTAAACATGTGATACAACTCGCTGCAATGTTTGTTGAGGAATCTCATGTATTTCCTGTACAACTCGATGTCTCCGATCATCAATATCTCGTGGCTTTGTTTTGTACACCCTGTCTTTGACATAACCCCACATGAAGTAGTCGAGTGGTGACATATCTGGTGATCTAGCGGGCCACTCAATAAACCCACGTCTACCTATCCATCGATTTCGGAAAACATTATCCAAGTAGTGGCGGACTTGCCGGCTATAATGTGGAGGTGTTCCGTCTTGTTGGAACCAAACTTGTTCAAAATCATCTCTGGACGCCTGGATTGCTGGAATTATTTGTTGTTGGAGCATACCTAAATACACATCACCAGTAAGGTTCAGTAAGGTTCGACCATTCAATGAAGAATGGTCGAATAATTTGTCCCCCCATCGTACCTACCCAACCGTTAATTTTTTCGGGATGTTGAGTGTGTTGTCCTTGCACCCAGTAAGGATTAATATCACTCCAGAGACGAGAATTGTGTCTATTTACTTCCCCGTTTAGCATGAAGGTTGCTTCGTCACTGAATACAATATTATTTAAGTTTAATGTCTGGTTATCTATTTTGCTCATCATTTCATCACAATATTGTACCCTTCGATCGAAGTCGTCTTCGTTCAGCTCGTGTACAAGATGATGGCTTGTATTTATTTTCATGTAAAATCTTACAAACGGATCCCTGAGAAATCCCCATTTCTCTTGACAAAGCAGTTGTTGACACATGCGGGTTTTCTACAACAGACAACAACACCTCCAGACAATGGTCTTCAGTTCTTGCTGATCTCGGTCTTCCAGACTTAGGCCGATTCTTCACTGAGCCTGTTTCTTCAAAACGTTTAACCCTTCGCGCGCTGTTCACAAATATAACCGCCAATATTTACTTTGCTCAAAACGCTGTTGACAAATATATTCGCTTTTAAACATTAAGGTTATTATTGGGAGTAAGTAGTTCCCAGTTTTGCCGAAGGAGTGCAGCAACTCCTGGAGCATATATCCCTCAATAGAAAAGCACAGTAATAGTTGTCCCCGCCTCCCGGTTTTTCTCCAAGCTGCAAAATGGCGGCGCACTACCCATGCCACTGCCTGTTTTGCCAGACACAAGCGCTACTGACGAACTAACTCGCCTGTTTAGTTCGTTCGCGGACTGCGAGTGGAACTGTTGTGTTTACGTTGTCAAATTGGTTTTTGACATATTGGGAAGATGTGTTGTGTGTACACGCAACGGTTTACGCAAGGAGACCATTTACGTGTGCGAGACATGCACCGCCCGGCCGAACCTGCACCCGGATACGTGTTTCAAGACGTACCACACGTTGACGTTATCTTGAACACCGTGATGGCAAATTTTAGATCTTTTTATACCCATTATGTTTTATTTTAATTGTATAATATACATACTATACATATAATATACTATAATATAATAGTATACACGATAGTAAAATTTCGTTCAACATTTCGTTAAATTTGGTGTATTTATATTGTTTTATAATTTAAATAATCGTATTAAAAAAATTATACTTTTTTCGTTCCCAAAAGTCCGTTATATGGTAACAAACCCAAATACAACATTAGCGTTGACTTTATGGAAAAAAATATTTTGAGGTATATGTAGCGTTTGGGTATGGTGCGTCCCAAATTGCCGTAGCGCGGAAAGGGTTAATTGTTTTTTCAACAGCAGATTTTGATATAGGGTTTCTATCAGGAAATGTTTCATTAAATAAATGTCTCACTTGTTGATATGATCGGATTCTATCACCATATCCACGCATCATTAACAATGTAATATGTTCCTGTTCGCTTAGCTCCATGATAAAATTAAGGAATAATGTGACTCAAGTCAGTAAAGCAAGACACTGATTGTATTGAAAACATGAAACAATGTTAAGACTAGTGTTAACAACAGATAATTCGGGACAAAGTTCATAACTAGTGGAATGTAGTCCTCCTGCAGTTAGGAATTCTCAATATTTCTTTAAACTTTTGTTATTTGCTAGGTTTGATATTAAAACCATACTTCGTTTTGAGATTTGTATGCCTTTTAATACCTAAAAAGTGAGAGATCAACTGAATGGTGCTTAAAAGTGACAGTTTTTAGCTGCCACAAAAGTTAGTTATTCCTATGTTGTAAGTAGTTTATTCTGGCTTCTAATATTTTCAATTGAATAGAATAAATTTAAAGGTGTTTTTGAAAACAGTATCGGATCAATTTATGTTTTCTGAATTATAGAAGACGCCAAGCCTGTACTCATAAAGCCTAGAATAGTGGCTGACGCACTAAAATACAAAGTTGAAAAAGATCTCCAAAGTTTAACAGATGCTGGAATCCTTACAAAGGTTAAACGTTCAGGATGGGTCCAAATTACCAATAGACAAGCCAAATGCATAGTTAGGATCTGTGCAGATTACAGGGTGACAAGTAATAAAGTCATAAAGGATGGAGTATATCCTTTTCCCGGAATCAAGGGTATATTCGCAAAAAAA
Organism: Homalodisca vitripennis; assembly: GCF_021130785.1. Lineage (NCBI taxonomy): Eukaryota > Metazoa > Arthropoda > Insecta > Hemiptera > Cicadellidae > Homalodisca > Homalodisca vitripennis. The sequence continues at coordinate 134,172,180 of NC_060208.1, forward strand.
TGGTGGCAAGTTATTTTGTACTATAGACATAAGCAATGCCTAACTTGAAATGAACTAACAAAGTGATAAATCTAAATAATGCGTCTTCAAACACATGTTTATATTTATCTATGGTGAGAACATATGTTCTAATTTATAAAATAATCTATGGTGACAACTGATACTCTAATTTATAAAATTGGTATATGTTGTTTATTAAAAAAAGAACTGAACACTAAGTTTTTAATATGTTTTATTTAAAACTTTAAGTAAGGTATAGTATGGACCGATGCATGTAGGTATCAAATGAGGCAACTTAAACAAGGATTCCTTCCCTGTAAAGGACTATTTCTTATGATTCAAGTAATATATTGATCATTAACTTAAAATTTGTTAGTATATTTACACATTATTAGAAAATACTTTAGTAATTGAGAATCATATTCTCTAGATAAGAACTAACATATTATGAGAGATTGAACAAATATGACTAAGAATAAAAAGTACCACAATATACTGAGATTTTACCTTATCTACTTGTTTTAGCCAATTTCATTATCCATGCCAACAAATATGCATTACGTGATGTATACAGCTCAATGTAAACAAATCTATGTACAAAACCAAAATTTTTATGAGTATTTGAAATGTACAAGAATTACACTTTTAACTTTAAATCAAACCATTCAATACATTTTTGTGGCTGTGTTATAACTTAAAGGTACTTATTATCTGACACACGTTATCATTTCATGGGTTATTTATTATTTCACAACAATATAAATGTAATTTGCATTGTTTTACATTAATTAATTTATTATAATAGTGTAATATTATAATAGTATAGTATATAAACTATTGTAGTAGATGGAATAATCTCAGCTTGAGTTCGTCCACTGGGAGTTGCGTTGACAGATAGCTGCATCTAATTAATTGATGGATGGTCTAAATGGGATTAGGCAACCTCAGCTCCTATGTAAAATACACTGTTTGTTATAAAGCAGGCTAGATTTCCTTCTGTAATTATTCAATAAAATGTTATCAATTCACACTTAAGACACGATATTAGGGGCCTTATTTTTGCCTTTATTTTTGTTTTCGCCTGACAAAAAGATAGATAGTTAACATGTATGCAAAACTTAAACAGTACAGAACATATATTATAATTAGTTAACAGGCCATTGACGCTATAGCATTCTAAACATGCAGAGAGCAGGAGGTCATGCTTAGCTTAATCTAATAATTATATAAAATTTAACAATAAATAAATATAATTAATACTAGTCAACAGATAAAACATGCGATAAAAACAGAATTGGTAAGTTTTGTGTTATAAATAAATCAATGAATAGTAAAAAAATTTTAATAATTAGGACCTTTGATGAGACGACTAGCCCGTGTACAGCTTGATGCCCATTACATGCTCCACATAGATGTCCCGGCTCCATCTAAAAAACTTAGAGACGCAGCGGTGGTCCAGGGCAGAATCCCTGCGACTGTCTACTATCAAGCGGCTGAAGGTGATCCGGTTAGTGGAGTCCCAGGTGCCGAGGGACCCCACCACAAAGGTGTACACAGAAGTTCTATATCCCCCTGCCGAGAGCAGTCGTGCCACAGGCGCATTCATCTCCAGCTTTTTTTTCCTGACCGTCGTCACCGACTGCCACCCGCCCTCATAGGGCACTGTGACGTCGACTAGGCGTACGATCTTGGACCGGTCGATGGTTTCGAGGTCCGAGCGTAAGCTGGCTACCACCTTCGGGACTTCCACGACAGGCACGAGCTCCTGGAACAGCACCCTCTTACCTAGTCGTATTTTCTGAGGGTGCCCACGGATTTCTGAACCCAGAAGTTCCAGGGTTGCATCGTGACTCTTGGTTATGCGGACATCATAGACAAGCAGTGACAATATATAGGAAGTCGTGTCGTTATGTCTGCCGCATCGTCTGCAGCGGTCTTCGTTGCCCCACCTAGGACACCCTTTCAGTGGCAGGGTGTTCAGCCTCGCCCGGTCCATAAATCGCCAGTAAGCGAAACGGGTGTATTTCCGTCCACGAAGCTTGTGATTGGAGGTGGGAACGTCGTCACGACCCGAGCTACCCTGCCTTGGTCCGGCTTCGCGGCAAGGGTAGTTCGGCCGTGGAGCTACAGTGCTCCCCGTAGACCTTTGTTTTACTACTAGACATAACGAAGTCACTTTTACTTTTATCATTGATTTAAATTTCCGTAACTTCTAAACATTCATGAAATGAAATGAAAAATGTGTTTATTGAATACAACGTAAAACATATTCAATTGGCGAGGTTAGGACTATTAAGTCCTCTCTTACACCCAACCATAAATTAATAAACTATACTATTACTGTAAAACAAGAGCCACAATACAGTTTACATTACTATTTTACAGTAAAAAATTATAATCTCTATTTATATAAAGTAATACAATGAAATAAAGGTTGTATAAGAAACCAAAAATAAAGAAATACAATAAAACTTAAAAGGAAATTAACAGACCTTCATCAATGACCATTCATACAAAGCCATCGTCCCATACCCTATGCCACGATATCGTCAACCCGACGAGGCCCAAAACAGATGGTCCCTAAGCACCCCCCGAAACCGTTCCCGGCTGAGAATACCTCTGATATGATCCGGGAGATTATTCCAGAGTCGACAAACAGAGACTGTAAATTATTTACTGTAAATAGATTATCTATGAACAGGAATAGATAACAGAGAGGCTCCACGTCGAGTATTCCAATTGCTTGTTTCAGAAATGAAAGAAAAGCGTTCAGACAAATAGGAAGGGGAATAATCGTTATACAAAATAGAATGTAACATGCTAAGGATGTGGAACTGACGGAGTAGATTCAACTTTAACAGATGTAACTGATTGATGTAGGGTGTTATATGGTCATATCGTCTAAGGTTGAAGATAAAGCGAATACAATAATTTTGAGCACGTTGTAATCTGTCCGAAAGCTCAATTTGACCTTGTCACTGTATGAAAGAGGACTACCGTTCAATATGAGTATAGGAGAGTTGTTCAAGTCGATACCGCTCAGAAGTCTGGAAGTGCCAATAAGAATAGTTTGAGTCTTGCTTTCGTTAAGTTTCGTCAAGTGTGTTGGAAGGCTTGTTATCAGCTGGCATTATCGATTTAGTAGGACTCGATGCAGAAGAAGCGGAGAGCGAGCGCTGGAGTACGGGCATTCATCTCCTCTTTTGGTTGATAAATTGTTACTACTACAATCAAAAGTATATTCATCCTGACAATACTTTTACACATTAAGAATTAGGTCATTTTCTTTACGAAACTAAGCGTAAATATTGTTTCCTATATCGGGTATGTCATCTAGGGTTACAATTACTTGTACATTTTCAGAATTCCCAAGCTTTTTGTAATCTGAAAGTCTTGTCTTAGCGATATGTGATCGGCACATATATGCAGAGATACAGTAAGATCTAATCACCGAGTACTAGTGAAACAGTAGTTTTGTCTCAGTAATACTGTGTTTCATTCTTACTGTAACTCTTCGGTAGTTTTCAATTTCAGATTGTAATGGTCTACCCTTTGACACGGCTTTTAGATTACAGACAGGCAAAATAAATGGTATCATTACATAAATAAGTAATTCTTATATTATTATAATCCTACATAATTATAGTATGGCCTTTAGTGTGATAGCTACTATCATTAAAATACTGGTACTTACATTACAGTTAATAAGATCAATCTGGTACCAAAATACAGATACGCAAATCTAAGAAGCCTTCTAACGAATGGCAACTGAAATGGGGTTTATAAGATTTTAAAGTATTGAAATTTATAGTACAATTTAGGCAATAACTATGACCTTACATTACACTACTACCATGCACTGCAAAATAAATTTTCTAAAATGTCCATTTGAAAGAAGAATTTTACTAAAGCTTTTAAATTTATATCTGGATAATTTATGACTCTATTTGAAACAGTAGTTACAGAAATGGGTAAAATGAGGAATGCTGTTAATATCAAATTATATAAATATGAATAACGATATAAATATAAAATTTACAAATGATAAAATATGAATTGTAAAGGAAAACGCCATTAATAATTCTAAAACTTATATAAACTTAGAAAAAACTCACAATTTATATTAAAGGTAAGATATACCAGTGTAATGAAGTACCCGAAGAAACAACTTTTATTAAACAGATAAAATCCATTTGGAAAAGTGAACTTTAAACTTATAGTTTTAAGAAATTTAGGATATTTGTTTAAACAGTTGCCTATCAAATTATGGTTAAAATTAATAAAGTAGATGATTTTGACTTTGTGGGTTATGTATTTCATTTTTGTGGAATATAAACACAAACCTACTAATTTCACAACCATAAACTTACTGTAATTAACGAATAATACAGATACGTAATCATACACCTATTGAAAAAACAATGATATATGAACATGTGACGTACAATAATACATAATTTATTGAAAAATTTAAAGTCATATGATTTGACTATAAAAGAATTCAAGGCGGAAGCAAGAATTGTCTCACAACTTGTGAATTGTATTTCAAAGAGGTTCTAGAGTGAAACGGTTCGTGGCGCAATAATAGCACCAAATCAGTTTATGAGACCCGCCGCTATGAAAATTAGATCTATCAGTAAACAATTCTAAGATAAAATGTTATTGTATTAAACCAGCAAGATATATTTATTTAAATCATACCTTTGAATTTGGAAATAAAACTCAAAACTGGTTTACTGTTAAGTAACTACTATAGAACTGTTTTTCATTTATATTTCATACATTAATTCTTAAAATTGTGTGTAATGAAAACACAATTTCTTATTATTAAACACACGCACACAAACATATATTGTATACGATATATTTACGTTATGTCACAATAATGTTAAATTTATTCCAAATTCAAAAGTGGAGTTTGATAATTTGAATAACCTACACCTTACTTTGTATCCTGTATAAAGCACATTTAAAATAATACCTTATTCATATTTGTGCTAACAATTTATTGTTATTGTGAAATAGAAACGAATTTTTTATTGTAAGTTCTAAATATCTCAAGAAGAAAATTTAAATCTTACCAAAATTGAAGCTGCGTTCTACATAATCTTAGCGTTCTTAGCTGTTCAGGGGCTAAGAAGTTTTATTTTCCCATGCTATTTATTATGCTTATAAAAATTAAATTATTTGTAAAGATTCATTCTAATTTTTCTAACAGATTACCTCATCATAATTTTATTATAACATATGAAGGAATGTTGTTTTCTTAATCAAATTTTTAGTCATGTAAAGCACACAAAATTTTTTACAAATCCTTTGAAATACAATAGCATATTTCAGAGACAAATTTGTAATTTCAAGGACTATTTACCTTCTCTCTAGTGCTTTACGATTCTACGAGTAAATAAATGAGGACAGAAGTATATGAAATTTCTGATTCTTGATGGATCAAATAAAACAATATAACTTACAACTAGAATAAGTATAAGGGTTTAATTTTTTAGACACAATTACATGAGTAGAAGACTTCAGTGCTGACAGCACGTCCTCGAAATTGGTTATTTTAAGTAACAATATGGTTACATTATTCCACAAAGCAAAATGTACGTGGTAAGTTTTGTACGTGTTGCGTACGTGGTTTTTACAAATTTTAAATTCACAAAACACTTATAGTGTTTTAGAATATATACTGAATAATAATAATAATTCATCTCTCTACATTAAAAAACTAAATATATTTAAATTGTATTTATTCAGCAGATTAGTATATAAAACCCATTACTATAATGTGAATCGAAATAATATGCCAATAATTTTGATTCTATAACCATAATTATATTTAAAGTATTAAAGGTAGATATAAGATGGCGAATTAAAGATATATGTAGTCTAAATGAAAGATTCATTTCGATGTTACTACATATATGAATAATAAATTAAAGCAAAAGTTCTTATTTATATTTCATCATAAATATTGACACTGTGTCAGTTACGATTCAATATAATGAGCTACCACTATTACATATCAGATGAATTTCAATGGTTCGTGTGTTCTTCATAAACGTAGTTTAGGCAATATTGCTAAGTATTGATGGATTTTTTTTAAACTCTAATCTTTAAATTATACGAAATCCTAAAAACATTACACAAAAAGGTGTTCTCATAGAAACTATATGAAAATTATTATTTAAAAAACTATTTCAGTCAGAAGTTTGAAACGTTTAAAATAGTGATCTTAATAATATAATGAATAGGACTTGTCAAAGAGAAGTGATACTATTACTATCAACTTTTAACTGAGTAATGTAGTAACTAGGATAACTATAATAATTAATCATATTTATAATATGTGATTAATTATATCTAAAGATTTTGTATGGTTACTATACAAAAAACTATTGAGATACCAAATACAAAATGACAAAATAATTTAAACTAATTAGAATATAAACACTTAGTTTTAAGTAAAAAAATACTTTTGAAAGGCTATTGTTACTAATAGGAAAACATAATAGAATTAATAAATGTGGCTTATTTCATACAAATCCTTAAAAATGTACAAGCGACTTTTGGTCTTGGCCTGTATGGTTTAATAGTCTAAGGTATAATTTGTTACACAAATGCAAAATACCACAGCATTGATACTATGTATGTATTGAGGTTTTCTGACTAACGCATTTCAGTTTTTGTATTTAAGTAATAAAAAGAATATCCATTCTGAATAATATAACTCATAAATTCATTATGAAACATCAATAACTAACCAGAACTTACCGGAAAGAAATTAGGCACGAAACCTATATTCCCAGTTCTTCTCAATAGGCAAATTATATAATGAGATTTTAGATGGTACATCTTAGATTGCAAATTCGAGAAAGTGGTACTTTGTCGATGGGAGTCAGGTAACAGAGTTAGGTAACAGAGTAGGTATCATACAACTTTTAGGTATAAGCATTTTAGTATTTCATAGCATTTACGAAATAAGCAGTTTAAGTTTTTTAAGGCTTTGTCTAATTTTTTACAATACTATTTCCCTTTAAAATAATACATAATGTAATATAAATACTTATATGATTGTATAAAATGTTAGTAATTTAATAAAGTTTGATTTCAAACTAATATACATTATTTTAAAGTTAGGGTGTGCGACAAGAACTCACAGGGACGATAAAGGAGCATGTCACTGTCCAGCCGAGGCTCTTGAGTTTTAATTGGCTCCTACAGTGATTGGTTGGTTCGCAAACTTGACCTTACAGAAGAGGGTTTCAATCTATTTGTTCTCGGACATCTGCAGTTTATAACTCTGGCCTATTATACATTAATTTAAGCTGTTACGATTAGCTCTTATATAGCCTAATAATTTGTAAATTTTTTTCGTTATATAGAATAGGCTCTTTAGTGTTCTTTTATTTTAAATTTGACAAGCTATGTATTTGAATAAATATTTTCTTTCATCATGTATTTGGCTGTATATTAGAACAAAGATTATTTGATAAATTACACAACTATTTTTTATGTGAGATATATGTTTTTCAACTATTTTATTTAAAAGGTCTTTGTATGATTCTATTTGTATCCATGAGTCATATAGCTTCATTCACACTATAAAGTGATAACCAAATTTTTAATTTAAAGAACTTAAGGATTTTCTTTATTTTCAAAAATTTAATGTACCATTACAGTTTTATAAATATAAAATAAAATAGTATAATCGGAGGTTAAATTATTAAAATTTAAAATTTGTAAGAGATCCTCTGTATAATCTAAGGGTACATTAAAATGTGATACATGCATGAATTATTGACCAAATCTCAAAGTACCCAACATCCCTTAGTATTTGCAGGAACCATTTTAACATGCGCAGAAAGAGCGAGTCAGACTAACGAGAATAATGCTATTTATTTAGCGTTCTGCGTACCTTTACTTCATATTTATTGCGCAATTATTATATTTTTCATTTGGGGAAAGGATAAGGTCTTTCTGCTTACAAAAAAATGTCCTTATTTTAGAAGACCCATAAAAGTTTCAAATCAAACTGTAACTTTCTTAAGAATATACTTTTAGAATAAGGAATTATGGCTAGACGAAATGTTTTGATTTATTAGGTTTTTAATGTGTGATTATTAAGTACATCTCATTTTAGTACTATAACATTGAATTATACTTAAAGAAAGAGTGATAGTATGTACAAACAAACCAGCTGACTCAAAATTGCTCATAAGTACAGGGCGTTTCATGTCATACTCAAAGTACTGTGATGTTCAGAGATATCCTTGAAGAGTTTTACACAAAGACCATTATTTAATAAGTCACGAGTAATAGATTTGTTGGTAGATGTCTAGATAAAAAAAGTTACATATAACATGTAATTATTGGCCTTAGCATCTAAAGAAGTTTGGTAAAGATTAAAATAGTTGTAAATTAAAACACATAATTTACTGAACTTCAATACAGTTAATATATTTTACTAACCAATTTTAGACAACTGACGTATATGTGATGTGATATGATCTGTTCGTAATGGCAAAAATGCCATAATACAAATAAAAATTCCATTTTTAGTATAGCAGACATGTTATTATCATTTTGGGATACAGTTTTGTTCAATATCTTACTTTAATAAACTGTGAGCTTAAATTAAAAATTAAAACTTAATTTCAAGTGACATAATACAAATACCTAAGTCCTGCTAATGACCTTGTGCACAAATATAAAGTAATGTCGTTGCGTTCAATGATGAGTTTAAAGTAATAGCAAGTCATCGCTCGTTAGCAAGACACACCGAGTCAATTTGTTAAATAGTCTTTTAATTCACTCAGTACAAAAAATTTACTATGTTTTATCTTTATTTAATAGAGAAATAACAAATTTAAAGTTAAGGAAAATTTTAGTGTATTGTACTATAGAAGTACTTTTTAAAATTTGTATGAATTAATTTGCATAATTCAGCAATGGTCAATGCCGAACAAGTAATACGTGCACATATGAAATAATATTGGTTTCCATTATAGTAACTCGTAGAGATTAGCTCTAGGAATAATAAATTATAGTATAGATTTTCCTATTATGTTGATCATATTATTTTTAGTTTGCTATGCCATGATTAGCAAACTTATATACATATAACAAACCACTTGAAACAGTCTTCGTCTGAAACGTCAAACTAATTAGTCAAAGTAAGTTAACATCAGCGAGTAAAGTTTCTTTGGTAAGGGAGGTTCACACATCACTGATTACTGCTCCAATTAGTAGATGAAATGTGGTTACTACCACCATGATCACGTGACACACTTCAATACTCTCTGATTGGATATAATACTTGATCCATATCATACAAATATTTAGTATATTATCTTACTATAACAAAGTAGTATGGCAAATATAATTAATTTTATTGAATATATGTGTGTACGGTTTATAAGAAGGTATTCTGCAGTTCACTAGCAAGAAGCCATGTGTCTGAATAGATTTTGACTTGTATTTTGTAAACGTTGTTGTAAATTTCAACCCTAATTTATTTTTTTTAAATGATGTTATCTGTTAGAGTCCTAAAGGATTTGACTGATTGTCTTGATAGTAATTATCTATACCATTATATAAGTTTAATAGTATCTTTAAGCGTGTACGTGTCTTACTCAATCATGTAATGACTACTGGGGCGATTGTAATGATATACTATATGGAAACTTTTAGGGACTCTGTTTAAAATGTAGGCTTATTCTTGTTTCAAAACTCTATCTGCTGTGCTAAGCCCAAATGTTATCTACACTTGAGAAAATGTCATATCAGAAATAAAAAATAAAATAACAAAAACAATTGAGATAAGTAGTTTAAGTTTGATATTAACAGCACTTCTAATTTTAACCATTTCTGTAAATACATAGGAAATACGTTTCTACGTTTTCCCAAGGGACATCCAGTCAGACTCCATGGTTGGGCATGCATAATAATATAGCTCATTTTTGTCTCTAAATAATTAATATTTCATGCAAAATTTATCCTTTGCAGATGAAATGTTTCTTAACATATCTTCGTTTAAATTTTTTAAGTAAGTTAGTTTTTATAGCAGTTTTTAAATAATAACTTTTTATTACATCTAGGTAGAGTTCTACAAGGGAAGGGTGCGCTACTACCAAGTCTCTTTTTTAATGGTTACTTTTGCTTATTTATTTACTTTTCCTATATAAATGAAATGTTATATGTTAAATATTAAGTAATTGTACTCGTTTTGTTTCAAAATTAATTTATTTGTGTATTTTTTTTAGTCATTGTGGTAACCGATATAACCAATTTAAAAAGTATTTGCTAACACTTAGAGAAATCCCATGGTGTGACATGCACAATCATTGAACTCAGTGTTGCCTTTGTATAAATTGATATTATGCAAGTTTTCCAGTAGACGTGTAACTTTTTTTTATTATATATTGCGTGGATAGATAGGAAGATAGACAGGCAAAAACAGAAATAATCTTTTTCCAGTCCCTCTAATGATAGCTTTCGATAGGGATTTAGGCATTTGAAATTGAACACTTTATACTATACAAGTTTTTTGGGATAAATTATAAATTAAAAAATCTAAGATCACTAAATACATATATACTCTATTTACTAACCTACTCATATTGACACGTATCAGTCAGGTTACGTACAAATACTTATTAATGTTCATATAATTTAATCAATAATATTCATCATGGTCATGTTTTGGAACATTTAGTATCACATTGATTGATAGTTTCGATGGTGGTGATTGTGATGGAGGTTGTTGTTGGATTGTACGAGGTGGTGTTAGGTGCAATTTATTTGGAGGGTGAGATGCTGGTGCTTCATGTGTTATGGATATGATCTTGGCATAAATGCTTGTTTGAATCGGATGCTTATTATATTTACAACTCCACCTAACAAGCCGAGAAGTCTTGGAGCAGCTAAGGTAAAGGTGTTATCTGTTGTGGTATTAAGAGTTCAATTTTTACCACCGTCAAGAGGCCTCAGTAAGTGATATAATTAGATCTTACACAACGTACTAAACACTAATAAGTTATATACACTTTCACGTAACATGTATATCTTATAAAAATATTGATCAACTGTTAATGTAGCGTATTTTCATTAACATTAATATATTACATACTAATACAAGTAGAAAATATTTCTAATAGTTTCCAGGTCGAAAACTAAGAAGTAAAAAACTTTCTTATAATGTAGTTTTTTTTATTGCTGAATAATATTTACTATAAACTGAAAAAATAGGTAAGAATGTTCATCCTAAAATGTGAATATGTTACTTAAGGGCTAGAAAAATCCTTTGTAACACACTCTATTCATTGAACGGAAGTGCCTTAATACTTAAAAAATTTGCAACATGAACGTATGTTATTTAAAATGAGTTTTTAAGGTATAACGTATAATTAGTATCCTAAATTCAATTCGTAATATCATTATCAATAACAAATTTATAAAAATAAACATTGATACTTATGTGTTTTTAAAAATAGTAATAACTAAAATATGTAAACGACCAACTAGTTTCAAGTATTTATATTTACCTGAATACATAACATCTTCATAAATGTCTGAGTTGTTTTGCATTGCTAATAATGTATTACAAAATAATGTAATGAAAAAGAACTTATTTAGTTTTATCAGCAGTTATTGATAATTCATGTAATATAAATATCAAATTCAAAGTTAATAAATAAATTTTACTTTGTATTGCGCCATTGACCTAATTAAACCATTTCATTCAATGAAAGTACAATTAAAAGATCTCTTTTAAAATCACGTTCATGAATAAAGCCACGAACACTTTAAATAAGGTTATCGAAATTGATAGGCATCCTTGAAATTATGATGTAGCATTCATACAGACAGAATGAAACATGGAAAGAGAGAGGAATGAACACAAACATGTTTCAACGATACATTTTTTCCCGAAACTATAGTCCGAAAAAAATCTCGACACCATAACCTAAAATCATATAAAATATATTTTGAAATGTTGCATGAACTTAGTAAGACTGTCCTCTATATAACAAAAGTATCTGATTTTTGACAGTAAGAGGATTCTCAACTCTACGTATGTAAAGTTTACTTTCCCATCAAGACAAGACGAATTTAGCAATGTTAATGATAATATATTATATCTAAAGTTGATTACAAGAGCAAGAAGTAAATGCTTTTTTTGCCTAAGTTGGTTTTTAAGAATAAAATCGATATATTAATTAACACTGGTGATTGCAAACTATCTCACAAAAATAATAATCTGGTTATGTTTTCATGTATTAGATATGAAAGGTTTAATGGTCAGTTTCAATGTAAAATTTTCATTACAATAACTGCTGCTCTAAATAACAACTGTTGAAGTACCGTCACATTATGGGCGATTTATTTTGCATATGTAATACGAAACCTTCTATTAAGTACTTATATCTTAACGAGTTTTTACAAATTAAGTATATTTTGGAAGGAAAAGTGATTTAAAAACATTAGTGTGTCCTATACAACCTGTATATAAACAGTGGTTTATTAGAAATTTTATAAAACTATTTAAGAAGATCAGATCTTTAAAAAAGACGACAGTTACGATTTGTAAGCTCATTTTATATTCCATAAGTCCTTGCCCTTTTCTGTTGTATTTAAAACAGAACATATAAATGGAATTAAACATTTGATAATGTGTAATAAAATGTATATTTGAATACGTCACAATAGCTGTACAACAATTTTACTAAGGTAAAAATAATTTAAAAGTAATATGAAGCATTTTATAATCTTAAAAGCTTACTAAAAAACACAAATAAAGTGAATTCTGAATCCATATACAGTTAAATAAAGTACAGATAATATTTGAACGGTTAGATTTCGTACTCTATATTAGTTTGCTTTAATAAATGTAAAAAATGTAATAGGATAATTTACATTTACATAAATCTTTTACCATGCCAACAATAAAACAATTGAATCTCACTAGAATGTTTCACTGTTTTTTTTTTTTAAGTTCACATCATTCTAGACAAAATCCTTAGGGCTATGAGATAAGCATGTGCATTATCTTATTGACTCGCCATAGTTCTTAACCTGTATATGTTTAAGATGTCGTAAATGTTTATGCAGCATCCAGTTGCCTCAATGTCACCTCATTAAAAGTAATGAATGGATTTAATGTGAGACATTTCACAGTGTGCTTATATTTGGAATGTGAAATGGAAGGTACTTTGTTCTTATTTATTGCATATATGCTCTTTTAGCTTGGAAGATATTTGTAATGATATAACTAAATATTTTTCTTTATGTTAATTAAATTTAACTATAAGCAGATAAATTAATTATGTTTAATGTTATAAAGTAGGAATAGTATTTTAACTAAGAAACTGTTTTGCCGAACTATAGAGTACAAAAGTAAATGCAATTAAGACTGAAAAAAACTTAAACAAGGAATGATGCGTAGTTCATAAAAGTAGTTTATTTCCTATAGAAAAAGTATAACAACAACATTTAACGCCCATGAAATCTAATGTAGACGTTAGTTTCAAGATTGAAAACGGTACAATTTTTGAATAATATTTAAATAAGTTTGGAATTAAACATTTGGTTCTTAAACCCAAATCATTGTACTATCGTAAACTACATTCAGCAAATGTTTATGTCCTGGAACAAAATATTGCTACTGGAACTATATGTAGTTTTGTGTTCGTATATTGTAAAGTTTGCATACAAATCTTTAATACGCACTTACCTTAAAGAAATCAAGAAAAACATAAAATTACATGATACTATCTAGCTGCGATCCTGAAGCAATAATGTTGAAAGCAGATGTTTGAGAACTTAAAGGAAGTATGACGTGAGAAATAAAAAAACAAAAGAAACAAAACTGTCTTTCATTTTAAAATTCTATAACCTAACAGCAAAGATCACTTTTTAGTGCACAATTTAATAAAAGCGCTATTTTATTAGGTAAGAAAATCTATTTACTAAATTATTGTTGATTATTAAATCCTCAAAATAACCAGCCGTAAACGATGTAGGTAGTTTAACCGCTGGTTAACGATGTAACACTGTAAACGATCAAAATAAGTAAACCAATGGCTCTGAAGCTAGATACTTCAACAGACAAATCGATAGCGGTAAAACAATTAGATGAAATTATAATATAAATCCTCTAAATGTCTATGATCAACCAGCCATCAAACCTCTCTTAAGCACACAATACACCCTGTGGAACCGGTTCCAATTAGATAAGTTCATAATATAAAAGACTAATTAAAATCTAAGCATTCTATAAGAGTGTATGGTATCTGAACTTTTATTACCCTAACTTCAAATTCCAGCTGCATATTTGAGTAGGCTGTCCCAGCTACTCCCGGGAATGAATCACGTAATAAGAAGCCCATCCTGCATTTCCTAATTTCTAAGATGTGATGGACGGCTTTGATATGTAAAGTGTAGTTGTAGTTATAGCGTCGGTACACATGTTTGACAGGATGTTTAGTACTGATTATCAAGAAAGTGTTGTATGCATTATTGTAGATATGTCTAAATATTGTCATTGACTTAACGACGATATAGACTAGTAAGGTTTGGCAACTAAATACAGGAGTTCAAACATGAGGTTATTGAAGTTTGTATTGCATGTCATAAATATAAACCATCATATTTAATTTCCCCTGTCAATCGAAGGTAGTTATAACTACAGCCGGATAAAATATTTAGGTCATAGTGAAAGGGGTTCCCCAACTTTCAGTCTTATGCCTACTCCTGTTTGTACTATCCACCAATGGACTTCTTCCAGTGACCAATTTACTGTTGGGCTGTAATGTATGCAGACGATGCCGTCCTACTCTTAGCTCGAAAGTCTGTGACAAGCCTTGATATTAATGCGTAACACTATATTGGTTTGAAATTGGCAATGGAGTACTGACAAAAGTATGATCTTGTATTAAAAGCCTCTAACACTAAACAAGTTTCCTTTCGCAGAAAAAAATAATCTAAAAAATCTTTCCAATATGCTGTTAGTTTGATTGTGATACTACCTGATATTATAACTGGCTTACATCTGAAACATAACAAATACTTGCCTTAAACAATGAACACCTGTCATTTGCCAAAAGATCAGTATCATAAGTCACCAGATAGGAGGTAGCCTAACATGATTTCTTTCATGATCTTTGGCCTATAATTTCCAACTGCTTACAATTTCACTGTAGACGGCGAGAATAATTCAGATAATGAACAAGATTAGAATGCAAGATAGTTGCCACCTATTTTCAAAAGTTTGAAAATTATAACTGTGGTGGTTAAAAATTTCTTACTTTACATAAGGCTACCAGAATTTGTGGTAACCAATATTAGGTAATAATAACTACACACATACACTACTATATATGGAAAATTTCATAGTTTTATTATTAGGAGTTGCATATGACACGTTCTACGTCTTTACAATTTGTGTAATTCTTTAAAAACCATTAGCATGAAATAAGCGACACATGCAGATTGTAATGCTAATAAATAAACCTTTAACATACATTCTCATACAGACATTGTTATTTAGCTATTTCAAGCGATACCCAACAAGGAAGGCTCGCCACTAATATTGGGATTCCATTGGAAAACCATTCTGCTCTATTGTCCTCACTGTACTGCAATGTACTGTCTGTTATTCAATACGGGTAAACACTTTGTTTATACGGTATAATATAAAATTAACAGCAAAATAAATATAATTGATTAAAGTATATTCTTTGTAAAGTGGTATGTTACTATTAATTAAATAAAATGACGTGCGTTAGTATCAACAGAGTAATGACAGCTAATAACCTATTGGGCATGTTCTCTTTTTTAGATGTGACTGAAATTCACTTATATATCTTACATTATAAGATCAATGTCTTATGAAGGTAAAATATTGTTGTATTAAATAGATTAAGGGTTCTAGCCCTTATTATTACAAGAATAATAAATATTAACTATTTTAAATACGGCCTGTAAATAATCGAAAAAGTTAAAATGTAAAAGCACTCTACAAATAAATTAATTCTTGTAACAATTTATTAAAATAAACTTTAGAAGGTCCAACAATACTACTTAGAAAATTATACACCTCACTTTTACTGGTTCTCATATATAAAGTCTGTTAATATATTGTTTACTGTCAAAACAAACGACGGGAAAAACGTGATTGAAAATATTATTTTCAGAACATATAACATGTACCTTATAAAATCGTGTCCAACCAGTTATTACCCAGTATAAGAAACGTATCAAGCACTCATTGTTCTATTTTAAAAGTTAGCGTCTCTCCAGTATTACTTATCATTCCTTCTATACATAATAGGGAATAATAAGTATAAATAAAATTAAATAAGACTACAAAAATGTTCAGTCTTCTTGTAAACTTTGCATCTACAACTGAAGCCCACAAAAGATACGGTTTTGTACAAAACATAAAACTTACAAATTAACTACGACCTTTCAATTAAACATATACTGTATAGAAATACGTACACAAAATTTATTTGAACGCTTTTATTTGCTTAATATGAAAACTTAAGGACATATCCTCTTGGAGGTATATCTTTATCGATAAAGTTTAGTGTTGAGGAAATATTAAACAACATTTTATAACCTACTAGTAACTGTTTACTTTACTGTTATGCATCATCAACTCTGTATTTCATGCTGTTTGTTACCAGGGTAATTCCATTTGCATTATTAACTAATTATAAGGTAAGTATTGTTGTAAATTGAATGTCATGAGTCATACGAATAGTCGAACAAATTATTCCGCTGCTTACTTCATAAGGGGAAATTAGGAGCCTCAGATCATTTCATTAACTTAAACGACGTCAATAAACATAGAAAAAAGTTTAAAGTGTGTGAAAATTAACTTAAAACCATAAATATCGACTGTTAAAAGTTTGTGTTAAAGGTTTTGTACATTGTAATATAATATAATGATATATTGAAGTATAAAACAACTGTAAGTAAAAGTTTTGTATACAAATAAAAAATATACAATATTTACTTTTTTTATAACTGCGTACATATTAACCTAGTCATAATCAAAATATCACACATACACTAATATTTTATAGTGTATAGAAACAAATCAGGCTCCATAGCTTTATGGGGGTTAAAATAATGGGGACGCTACTGTTTTCATTCTGTTGTTAAAGATTAGATAGTATAAATTGAATTAAAACCATTCTCAGAATAAAATGGATATGAAAGAATTAAAATAAATACATTGTTTTATTTACTACGTAGTAATATCAGTTTAAACGTAAAACAAATTTTAAAAATATTTAGCGAACTAGCCTCGATGTAAACAATTAAAAAATTTAACCAACTCAGTGCTAATTGCATTAGTTTTTCATAATATGCTGATTAGTTTTATCTACACTAAAGCTCACCAGATCAAGTATATTATTTAGTTAGTTAAGAGTAGTAATTATTTTTTACATTATTAACCTTATTATTTTTCGACTGCTATAGATTCGTTCAGATCGGCACAGATATTGTACAACGCTATGTTAAACTCTCTTAAACTTGGGTGGGAAAAATTAGTTTCCTTTCTGTGTGTATGACTGCAATCTGAGTTGTGATCTTATTAGGGGAAGAAAGATAAAGATTTTACTAACAATAACATAAAGTAATGTACGTTAGAATAGGATTTTTTTATACAGCTAACGACTGGATTTACCACATGTTATTTCGGTTAATATAAATTAATAATATTTTTAATGAAAAGAAAAGCTTTATTAATAATGTATTTTATAGTTGTACATAATTTGTAATTTATAGAGTTATTTTATACTCTGTACAAAATTATGTTGCTTAAGGCAGGTGGTATTGTTATTAATTATATTTACATAAAATTAAATTACATATCAGATTAGAAATACGAGTGAATATCTTATAACTGAAACGTGAAATTAATTAGCTGAAGTAAGGTTCTGTGCGACAGAAGACGAGTCGAAAGTTTTGGTGGCTAGGGTGGTTTTCAAATCACTAATCACTGCTCCAATCAGCTAATGATATGTGGTTAATACGAACATGCTATGTCTCACATTTCTTTATTGTTTCTTTAGGCGTGAAATAATTCTTATTAGTAAAAAACTAATGTGTCGTAAAGAGTTATGCGCAATAGCACTTTATGTAGCTCGACTACAGACAATAAGGGTTATATTAATTTGGAAAGTGATATAAATAAAAATATTAACAAAACGATTATGTTGACACATCACTGTGTCTGTACAAAAGTAGGCAAAAAGCACTTGTATTAAACATCGATTGATATACAAGACATGGCAAACTCCTATTACGTCTTTAAAACACGTTTTAGGTGTTGCTTAAAATAACAGTAGTTGTCTTTAAAATAAAAGAGGAAATTTTTCTTTAAGTTCATAATACGATACAAAATAAGGCGTCTCAATAAAATAAGATATGATAAGCCTCAACATAAAGTCCCTTACGGTAGGAAAGGTAAAGTGCAAAGTAACATATACTATATAACTGGTACTAATGTAACATTATTTTTTCTAAACTACTTTATACAGAGTGATTAAAATACATACACACACACACTCGCGCGCGCGCACATGCACACACACGCACGCATATATATAATTAAAATTTTTTCTAAACTTTATTTGAGGAGATATCCTTTGGGTACAGTTGCAATATAAAAAGGAATTTACATTTCAAGATTTTGATATTTTGTTTACTCTGAAAATGAGGGATTATTTGGGCATCTCAAAAAGTTTAAATTTTAAATATTCTAAGGTAACCCCTCATTTTTTAAAGCATAAAAAAACTAAATAAAAAAGAAAATTAGAGATTGTTCTCTTATTTCCATCTTAAATAATATCCAGTGTTTACCAAAAAAATATTTTATTTTTTTGAACGCGTAGTGGTTTTCAATTAAAATCAAATGTTAAATTGAAACCATCCTACTATTACAAAGTAAGACAAGCATTGGGTAAGTTCCTCTCTTACGTTTTGAAAAGTCTAAAAGTTTTAATTGAATGTGGGCTTCAACCCTTATGTTTTTTAATCTTCAAAAAATTATATTGTAATAATGTACCCAGCTTACTTACCCTTTTTCATACATAATAAGGTAAAGTAATATTTGTTTTGGTATTTTTCGGTTGTTTAGGGATAATATTATAATTTAATGTATTTTTGGGGTAAAAATACACTGTTTAAAACTTCAAATATATTTTAATTCTTGTATCCAATCAACATATGAAATGACCAATGCTTTAAAAATAAGCGAATAATATGTGTTTACAATGAGTATAAAATTTAAACAATTTCAAATCATAAAAGCGAAATTAATCGTTTAGAATTAATTTAATACAGCTACGTGTCTTATTGTTATATGTTTCTTAGAAATTTTTCGTATCAATGTTTTGTGACATCGTAAATTTTATACGAATTAAAAATTACGCTCTCGAGCGCAAATAGATATTATTATGGAAAACCCTCAGTGCTTTATATAAATTCTTGTCTTGGTTCTGACACTTAAGATTATAAACGATGAAAGAAAAATAATATAATTCTTTTTAATATATGAAAAGGCCTTATAATGGATACAATAGAGAATTATTATGTTAATAGGTGTTTGATGTATGTGTTCATGGAAACGCAGGATATTTTCAGTTTCTTATAGTGAATGTGGAATTGCAAACACTTTTATATGAATAATCCTAAGATGAATTATTTTCATTGAAATATTAAAAAAACACAGACTAACAATATGAAAACTCTTTAAAGAAGACTGGATAAACTGTATTTTATATTGTATATACAATTACTTTTCAAGAATATACTCGTAGTGATGTTGATTATTGCAGCAAGAATTTAACTTTTTATATAATATCGTTATTTTATGGTGCACCCAATAAGGAATGCTAGTCCGTACTATTGAGTTTGTATTGGAAAACCATTCCTACCCTATGTTACATACTCTCTGTACTACACAATGTCGTTTGCATTTATTTACTTATGAGTGCCCATGTTACTATAATTTTATAAATCTTTTGTCATTAATCTATCGTTATGTTATGGTGCACCCAATAAGGAATGCTAGTCCGTACTATTGAGTTTGTATTGGAAAACCATTCCTACCCTATGTTACATACTCTCTGTACTACACAATGTCGTTTGCATTTATTTACTTATGAGTGCCCATGTTACTATAATTTTATAAATCTTTTGTCATTAATCTATCGTTATTTTATGGTGCACCCAATAAGGAATGCTAGTCCGTACTATTGAGTTTGTATTGGAAAACCATTCCTACCCTATGTTACATACTCTCTGTACTACACAATGTCGTTTGCATTTATTTACTTATGAGTGCCCATGTTACTATAATTTTATAAATCTTTTGTCATTAATCTATCGTTATTTTATGGTGCACCCAATAAGGAATGCTAGTCCGTACTATTGAGTTTGTATTGGAAAACCATTCCTACCCTATGTTACATACTCCCTGTACTACACAATGTCGTTTGCATTTATTTACTTATGAGTGCCCATGTTACTATAATTTTATAAATCTTTTGTCATTAATCTATCGTTATGTTATGGTGCACCCAATAAGGAATGCTAGTCCGTACTATTGAGTTTGTATTGGAAAACCATTCCTACCCTATGTTACATACTCCCTGTACTACACAATGTCGTTTGCATTTATTTACTTATGAGTGCCCATGTTACTATAATTTTATAAATCTTTTGTCATTAATCTATCGTTATGTTATGGTGCACCCAATAAGGAATGCTAGTCCGTACTATTGAGTTTGTATTGGAAAACCATTCCTACCCTATGTTACATACTCCCTGTACTACACAATGTCGTTTGCATTTATTTACTTATGAGTGCCCATGTTACTATAATTTTATAAATGTTTTGTCATTAATCTATCGTTATGTTATGGTGCACCCAATAAGGAATGCTAGTCCGTACTATTGAGTTTGTATTGGAAAACCATTCCTACCCTATGTTACATACTCTCTGTACTACACAATGTCGTTTGCATTTATTTACTTATGAGTGCCCATGTTACTATAATTTTATAAATCTTTTGTCATTAATCTATCGTTATGTTATGGTGCACCCAATAAGGAATGCTAGTCCGTACTATTGAGTTTGTATTGGAAAACCATTCCTACCCTATGTTACATACTCTCTGTACTACACAATGTCGTTTGCATTTATTTACTTATGAGTGCCCATGTTACTATAATTTTATAAATCTTTTGTCATTAATCTATCGTTATGTTATGGTGCACCCAATAAGGAATGCTAGTCCGTACTATTGAGTTTGTATTGGAAAACCATTCCTACCCTATGTTACATACTCCCTGTACTACACAATGTCGTTTGCATTTATTTACTTATGAGTGCCCATGTTACTATAATTTTATAAATCTTTTGTCATTAATCTATCGTTCAATTTGTCAATTATTGGTGAATAACCGTAAGAATATATATATATATATATATATATATATATATATATATATTTATAACATAACAGTCTTTAATCTTATAATATGTGTTAGTTTATCATTCTTTGACATCTGTATTGCCGTATTAAAAAACAACCGTATACTTAATATATTAAATTAGATGTGTTATAACAAAAAATATTTGTCTATGCTTTAAAGAATGTATATTAAGGAATTGAAAATGGTATGTAATTAATGAGCTTAACCTGTCATTTAAAAAGTTACAACCTGAAAATCTTTTTATTTGAAACAATAACCGAATCGATCATTGAACTCCCGATTCACTTTGAACTTATATTCTACTTTGATTGTCTTCCAATAATTTTTTTTTAATAATTTCACTTTCACAATTAGAGCATTAGGCCTTCAAATTTAGTTACTGCAATTAACAATGGCCCATAACTAATGTACACTGAAAATAGCAGCGTGAAAAAATTAAAAAAATAAATAAAATGCATCCAATAATCCTTGGTGTTTTATATAATATTTGATATGTTTTTACAAAGACAGGTTCATGTTAGTGGAGAACCATAAACGAGAATCATAGGTAGGTATAAAAATATACTCACTATTCCCTTTGACCCACTGCTAAAAAACGCACACCCCTCCCCGTTAAAAATAGATCTTTTAGATAAGTAATTATTGCATTTGTATATGTTATCTCTGGTAGTAATATGAGCTGATTATTTACGAGCAGAAAATATATTATCTACCAAATGTATATATATATATATATATATATGTGTGTGTGTGTGTGTGTGTATATATAGATATTTAAATAATTATTATTATATTCTATGGTTACATGAGCCAATAGTTTAAATAAGTGTTAAACCAAACATAAACTTCTTCAACACGATTAACATCTTTAAAATTTTTTTAGAATAATTCGTGGAAAGTTTGGATTGATATTCTTTAGAGCACGGGTATATTCATACTCGATGTTAATATGAAGTGTAAAGCAAAATATCATGATTAATCATTAGACTTAATTCAACGTTTTTAGTATGATTGTTTAGTACGTATAACTGTTCATTAAAATAAACAACGCCTTCCTGGTCTAATATTTAACAAAAAAATTTTACTTCTTTTTTAAATTGTAAGAAATAATTATCCCATACGTGGTATTAGACATAGAAATCGTTTTAGGAATTTACTACAACATTTTCTGTCTTATAAAGACTTAAGATCAATAATTATTTAACACATTCGTTACCAAGTTTGAGATTGATGTAAGTCCCATTAGTACCTTCTCAGCCTGGTACATAAATTGTTAACACTTTAAAATGCAGCCAGTAATGTGTTGACACATGAAATTTGTGATATAAAAGAAAACACCGTTTCAGTTGCTGTATACAAAATAAGAAAATTAGTCAAATACATCTTCTTGTAATAAATATTGCTCCTTAAAACAGTGGTACAAGAAAATGTTGTAAAACCATTAATGCCATTCAATATTATGTTAGCTTTATTTCAAATCTTTGTTAGAAACTTTGTTTTTATAATTGGTAGCTTAAGGGGCCTAACCCTAACCAAATATTTATTTAGTAGTTGGTCTGCTAAGGTGATTTATGACGCCACATTTAGTATGCGTTTGAGTAGGTCTTCCTCGCAGTGGATTATGTTAACTTAATAACATTAAATGCTATTTAGGTTGTTTCTTAAACTTAGTTGTTTTTACGTATAAACTGTCTATTCTCTATTATAAGAACATTGTATACTCTAAGCACAATTTTTAAATCCACTATGCTAATTTTTAGTTTGATTTGATATTTAGAT
Organism: Homalodisca vitripennis; assembly: GCF_021130785.1. NCBI lineage: Eukaryota > Metazoa > Arthropoda > Insecta > Hemiptera > Cicadellidae > Homalodisca > Homalodisca vitripennis. Next base: position 134,195,478 of record NC_060208.1, read on the forward strand.
TTAGAAAAATTTTTGACGTGACAACGTCTTAAATTAGGTTGCGGCTCGGAGTCACTCATGAAAAAGTGTAACGCCCGGTAACGTTACGATGCCCGTCCAGTGGGTCCGCCGTACGGGATCCGCACGGGATAAAGCAGATAACTGTGGGTCCGCCGCACGGGATAAAGCAGATAACTATGTTTATTCGTGAAAATGTGGAGTGCTTAGATTCGTCATTTACAACAACTACAACAATAAAGGTAAATAATTGTACACTGATATTTCATTATCGTAAACTATGATTGATTGATTAATTGTTAGATTGACACAAAAGTTGAGAAACTGAGTTTATAGGTTATGTCATACTATTGACAAATGTTGATAGTGTTAAGTAAATTATTAGTTTAAATCACTCTGCAATCAATCGTAATTCAGTCGATTGAGAAGAAACAGCGCGTATTGCTAGTCAAACATTTAAAATAACAAATTATAACCTCTAACCTGTCATAACAGTGCGACCAAACAAAACGAACTAAACCGACCAATCACCACGCGCGGAGTTAGAATTTAACTGTGTTTAGCAAGAATTTCAAATTCCAATTTTAGTAAATGTTTTATTCAACTTTACCATTTACAATAACAAATTTTAATTAATTTCAAATTATGTACAATGTTTTAGTAAACAAAATATATTTCTATAGTTAAAATTTGTGCAATTCTTATTTTCATTCAATTCCTTGTTCCTATTGTGCAATTTAATAATATTCATATCAATAAATATTCTACCGAGAAAAAGACGTTGTCACGTAAAATCTTCGCCCGTGAAACCGACTTTACAGGCAACCATAATTTTTTTTTTGTTATGAATTAAACTTCTTTTTAGCACTCTAAATACTCAAAATCCTTCTGGGATTCCGGAAACAAAGAAAAAGTACTTTTAATTAAATTGTTTACGCAGTTATTAATTTTAGTTTCTTTGTAACACGGATCAGAATAAGCGTTTTTAAGTGCTCTAAACTTTGTTACTTTTCTGTAGAAGTAAACAGCAGTTCTATATATCCATAAACTAGGCAATATGGCTATGTTTAGTTACTATTTATTACATATTAAATTAAATTTTTAAGTTTTAATTCAGTATTCGGTCATACAAAAAACATACACAATCATACGCGGCAAATGAATGTTTTCAGGCAGGAAATCTTAAGATTTTCGGTTGGCTCGTAAGAATTGCCCGCATTGAAAACAGCCACTATTTTTTTTTTTTATGAGAAATAAAGTATTGTATAAATTCATATAAAACCATCATGACACTGAACAGGATGTCAGGAATATCATAACACAATAAAAAGAACCTATTATTGTTTCCTCCTTGACACGTATTATTCAGTTAATTGTTTTTTCGTCTTTCTAAAACTGTTATCTGATGATATATCAGTTCCTCAATCAAATTTTCCCTCTTTTACATAGTAGTTAGGTTTGGCAATAAAAATTGGTAGATTTATATGGCCTATTTTGTGTCTATAATTTGAATGTCAAGCACTAAACTGCAAGGTGTATTTCCAATCAATAAAATCACTTATCTCGTTTATTTCACCAAAAACTTTGTACACTTAACAACTTCATAAAATATACGATATTTATAATGAATTTTAATTGAAGTATACGAGATTTGACTGAGATGATTGCTTCTTTCTTTTTTCGTAACTTTTTATCCTACAATTTCAATAGGATTTATTTTACTATTCGTATGTCATTACAAATTATGAAACAATAATATAAATTATCCTTAAATGATATATTAAAAGGATTTTGACTTTGGTTTTTACTCTATAATATGGGAGTGCGTTGCGTTAATCACACTTTTAAAATCTTGATTCATGGTTTAGGGAATCTTTCTTTGTTTGAATAATCTAAGTTTATACATCGGATTGAAAATCTCGTTAATAAATTTCAGTTGCACCAAGGCATAAGTATTTCCAATACTGTAAATATTAGTAACTGATAATAGAAAAATCCAAAATATAGTAACATAGTTTGTGAAACGTAACTTTTCACTAGGTCATGTGATTTTAATCATATTGCGTACACTTAGCCGTCTGTGGATGACATAAAAACAGTCGGTTTATATTGAGGGTATTTCAATATTCCATAAGTAACAGATACATATGTAAGCGCGGACTCTTTGTGTCAGAGACAGTGCAGTTTGACAAAGTGTGTCTCATAGTGACGTCAAAATGACAAGACTCATCGACAATACTTTCGTGTCAAAGCAATTTTTTAGAGATACGACAACTGATGTTCCAGCACTATCGTGTTTGCAATATTTTATCTATCATTTACTACACGATAGTCTACATGTTCCTCATTTGTTCTGCAATGTAAAAGTATAAAGAGACGATTTTATTAAGGGTTCAGATTACTGAGTGTACAGTCATTGTTCTTGTGTTTGCATATGAAGGATATGAACAATACGCCATCTGTTGATATTAAAATACATCTTTTTAATATTATAAGTTATGTATTTTGTATGAATATATGAAAGCAATAAAATATTTTTAATTAATTATCTAGCTTTTTGATATTTTCAGATTAAAAGTTTATTACAATATTGATACCACCATAAAAATAATATGTTGATATGGTTATAATGTATCGCTATTTAGTTTTACTTAATATAGTACATATTTTCGCAACCCACTTAATTGTTACTGGTTAGTATAAGTTACATCCGATGACCTTGGAACTAAATTATTGGCGGATTGATAACCTAATTAGCACGCGTATTTATGTTTTCTCTCGTGAACTTTGTAGCTGCTGAACCTCGCTACCGAAGCTTCATCTCGCAAGCATTGTCGGGGAGTTGCAGTTCGCTCTTCGAGCTCACTTCTTGAGTTCAAGCCCAATTACTTTATGTTTTAGACTTCCAGTCTACTAATCTTCCCCTTTTCCGACTACACCTTGCATTGTCGAGCCAAGAATGCTGATGCCCGCGTTTGTGAGACAAGTTCATCGTAAAGGGAAGTTATTTTATGTTTTAGTAATTATTAATTTCGAGGTACGATCCATAGAACATTGGAATATTTAGGTATCCCAGAGTTCATTCTTACTCTATTTGGCAGCAAAGTGGCAACACTTTATTCACCAATGTTAAACATATACGCAAACTCCGAATTTCGAGTATTTCTTACTAATTCGACCTTAGCTCTATCCAATCTATATTTTCCATTCGGTACATTAGCCATGACTTCGTACGCTTTGGTTAAATGGTTACAAATGGATTCTACTAACCGCAATTTTGAGATTCGTGTTATAGGAACATAAATAAAGTGTATAAATAACGGACTCGCGTTGTATTGATATAACTTTATAGTGGAACAAATTCTGACAGATAAGAAAATTGTTAAATGACACTACAAGGGCGCATTATCAATCACTCAATACAACCATTAAAAAGATTGATGTTCACAATATTTACTGGACAATAAACGTTCGTTACAAATCAATAATAATTCTTTAATAATAACTAATTTAATAACCCACTCAATTATAACTTTTCATTTCATATTAGTTCATGTGTAACTTATGTGATAGTATAAAAATTAATTTTATAAATTTATCTTGTGATAATAAGAAAGACTCCATATATTTTTCAACCAGTGATGGAACATGATTTCTTAATAATTATAAATTATTGTGTACATTTATGGTAGTATTGAGTAAAAGGCTCAAGCGGTATTGTTACATTATGTTTGCAATTTAAAATACTCAATTAAAACTTCAGAACTATTGGTAATCAAGTGATGCTTACAGAGTTTGCACAAAGAATCCAGTAAAGACTTTCTCTTTATGTGAGTCATAGAGATCTCTCTGTCATACGAGACCTTCTCTGACTAGTAAATCACAGGATCTTATAATGTTATTACAGTAACTGTAAAATACAATGTATAAATGTTATTTACTAAAGGATTTTCCCACACCTTGAAGTGGGATTGTTTGTAGTTATTTTGTTTTTTTGAGGGAGAGGCAGGAAAATGCTTTCACGCACACAGGTGGCCAGCCTGTAATGTGGGACTCCTACTTACGTAGAATGCCCACTAAAAACCTCCTCTACTCTTAGGATTCTCGCCTGGAAACCACTTATCGCTTTAAACTTCGGGCTAGGCATAATTTGGCTTAACCCACAGGGCTCCCACCTATCTAGCCGTTCGGATCATGGATCTTCTCCGCGTTCCGGACCAGATCAGTCTTTTTTGCGCGGAGTATACCCTGTGCAAAGCTGGAACAGCTGCAAGAGTTGTCCTCGCCCTTCAACATCCGGTCACAGACCGTGTCCACCGAAATCATACCGAAAGTTAGAGTCACATCAAGACGGGGTCTTTCCCAACGCGGGCAGCGGAAGAAAGTGTGTTCCGCGTCGTCGGGAACGCCTGAGCAATAAATGCAAACCGGCGAAACGGCCTTGCCTATCCGGTGTGGGTACAACCGGAAGTAGCCGTGACCAAAGACATTGTGAGGTAGTAGTCCACCTCGCCATGGCGCCGTTCTACCAACAGTTGGACTTGTTTGATAAGTTTGGCAGTCCAACGTCAACGTGGGTTTTGTTGCCAGCTGTTTTGCCGTTGCTGGTACGTACGAGAGCGCTCCTCAGTCCTTGCAGTGTCCCTGCCTATTTCGCCTTGTCGCTGATAAATTTCCTTCCTCTCCCCTGCCAAAAGCTTTACGGGGATGACTCCAGCAATAACCAGGACGGCATGCCCAGTCTCTGTACGGTAGGCGGAACACACCTGGAGCGCCGCTTGACGCTGTACCCGGGCGATCCGTATCCGATATCATTCTGTTGTTGTTGATATACTAGTTAGTATCAAAATTTTTATTCTCAAACTTTCTCTTAAGCAATTGTATATAATACATATCTAGACACATATTTCTACACATAATTGTTATACCACGACTTTATTGGAGTTAAAGTTGGTTAGGATGACTATTATATAGTAAATGGTATAAAGTAAAGCAACATTAATACATCATAGAATTCACATATGAACTATTAATTTTAAGATTTAAATGATGATGAAGTAGTGTGACCGGCAGTTGCCGTCACATGTGTATGTATGTGTAATAATTTTGGGAAAAATCGCATTGATTAGAATGTTTATTTTCACAATAATTTACAAAATACGTAAATACGTAGTAGTCTACAGAAGCATTAGAAAATCTAAAAGAGAACTGAAAATCTTCCTGCATTGGTCATTAATATATTGATTTCTTTTCTTTTTACTAGTTGAAAAAAAAATTATGATTAATTTAACGATGGCCTTTTGAATATTTTTCATTCAAGAGTGAAATTATATTCTTATTTTAGATATGGTCTGAGAGCATTCAAAATTGGTACAAACATTTGTACTAGATGTGGTAACCTTATTTTCGAACCAATTTCCATTACAGTACACAGGATCTTTGCATCAAATACTAGTTTACAATTTAAAATATATATTTCTGCAAAAACTTCAATAGTGTCCAACTTAAATGTAACGTGAAATCCCAACATATGTGCTTTGTAGTAAAAACTGAGGTGAATTACAGACGTCGGAAGACAACTCCACGTGTAATGATATACGTAATGTTCTCAAAGCCACTTTGAATGCCATTACTTGGTTTCTTTTAGTGGGATTTCCCGTCTACCATTTCTCTACCAATCGTCAGAGTGTAGACTATTACGTCCAATTAGAGTTAACTCGCTCGTTTAAATTTTGCAATGTACAAATGTACAAGATACATTAATATAAACAGCTAAACTCTTTGTATTATTCATATGACAATGAATGGGAAGTAAAAAGATCTGAATCTAAAATAATTCTGTCTTTTATAGTACTACATTATAACATAGGCCTTACAATATTACGTAGTAACTCATTATTTAAAAGCAGTAAAATCGTTTTATGATTTTCTAAGTGCTAAAACCACAAGATATACAAAATTATTATTTAATTCTCTTTAACGATATTTTATATTTTTTTATATTTTACAAGGAGAACTAGAAAATGTGTACAAATACCGACAATAAGATATTACTTGGAATATAAAAATCTATGCAAGAAGACTAACGTACTGTAAAGAAACCTACAAGAAATATCGGTAGTGATGTATTTATATTTTAGCTGTACGTCTCAAGCTTGTTTTCGCGTGGTTACACCACAAAGGTCATGCTTCTTATAAGACCGCGACCTCTTTAAGCAGCATCTAAAAACAAAACCTTCTTTGTATCAAAGAAGATGCGTTATTACATTGGACTCTAACAACAAATTGACTACTCATGCGTATTATTGCTATAAAGAAAGCAGGATAAGCTTTATTTTTTAATAACAAATACAGTTTTATTTTTGGAAGGAGGACAATAGTCCTGTTTAAAATATCAAGGTAAATATTTAAAACACATTTTTCAGTAAATGAAAACAAGATAAATGAAATTTAACACTTACAAAAATTTATACTTTTGATATATCAAGATTATGTACTGTACTGATAATACGCAAACAATAAGCCTTGCAATTAATTGCATTGGAATTATGCAGGTGTCTTTAATTTCAAATCTGTAATTAACACGTAACACTGTTATATAAGTAATAATTGGTAACCGTAGGTGATAATCCAAGTGTTAATGTATCTGACACAGTTTACTTGTATACCAAGTCGTTTATATAAGCTTTTTAAGTTTACCGGATGGTAACTTTATTCATTCCAAAGATTTTTAAGTTATGCTCGCCTGATTTTACAGCTATTGCCTATACACCAATTTTAAGTTTAACCTTTTCGTATTGAACTCAAATTAGTCACTAAAAGCTTTTCCTCAAAATATATAATAATGCAAATTTACCAATTACTGTCAAATCGCATTGCTTGCCTCTAGCTGTGTTCTATAGATAAAACAATGTATTATAAATTTACAGCCCACATTAAGAGAACCTTTAACATCTACCAAAAGATAATATGATCTATAAAGGATTCTGTAACTATTTTTACTTTCCATACAATGATTGAATACTTATATATTATTACAATTTACGGAAGCTGTCATACGGCATCCAAATCGTGTGATTTGCTAAAAACCATAGGTTTTAATGACTATTATTTTTAATAACATTTTACTATTACAGATTGTCAATTAATGATACTTAAATACAAATACACACAAAGAGGTATAGTAATGATAATTAGAGTCAGATTTCAAAAAGTACTGTTAAAGTAAACTAAACTTTAATGTAGTAGCTCTTACCAATCATAGCCACAAACAAAACTATATTGTGTCGTACAGTAACCCCCGCTGTGTGAGCTGTAACGCGACGGGGAGCCACTCGCTATTTGATGGAGTTATATTGCTGACCTCTTGTTTATATTAGCTACAAGTATACGCGTATTTGGTGAAGGGCCCATATTTCACTTGAATTTGCTTAGTATTATATTACAAGTAGTGTTAACAAAAGCTTCTGCTTTGTTTTAATACTTTTGTAATTTCTAGAAAATGTTATCATAAATAATGACTGAGCCTAAAACAACTAGAACATAATTTTATTTTAATCTGATCTAAGTATTATAAGAAACCCTTTAATTGCGATATGAGATTGTAGTTTCAAGCAGAAATTTAATAATATACTTCATAATAATCGTTATATAATAGTTATATTGTCTAATTAATTACAAGAGGTGAACTACCACTAGCCACTAGAATCCTGCTCTCCCCGTACTTAGACAAAATTTAGCGTAAAAATACTCTTTAAATTTGTAAAAAAATTAAGAGAGAGAGAGTGAGAGAGAGAGAGAGAGAGAGAGAGAGAGAGAGAGAGAGAGAGAGAGAGAGAGAGAGTGACTAAATAACAAAACATTAATGAAGTCAAAAGTTATTAGTTTCGAGATACTGACACATTTTGGAAACCACAGAAACAGTTATATTAGATGTATATTTCATGTATTTCTTTTACAAAACTAGGAATTTCGTTTGAATTTTAACCATAATGTCCGGAAATCCAGTTCAATATATAAACTGTTGAATTAAGATTGTCAATCTTCTCATTGAATGGTTTGTGCTTTTAAGAAAAATATTCCATTACATTGACATGTATATTTATAAACATTGCCATTATGAAGGGATGTCAAATTCGTATAATAATATCCTTTTAAACTTTAAAAATCATAGATTTTTTTCATTTTATTTTAAAATCAGCACTTACACTTGTTATTCAAAATGTTACAGGTAATATTGGGTTCAAAAACGAAAGATTGCTGCTTCTATCAATTGGTTTAGCCTAAAACTGATCCTATAATGAATGTTGGAACTGTCGTCCACAAGCTCTTATACAGGCGTAGCATCTTCTTAGAAAGGATCGTTTGGTTCTTCGCCCACTTCTGTAGGCATTGCGATCTTGAGCAGCGTGTGAATATGCAGTTCATCAATGTTACGTACGGGTTCAGTGTATTTTTCTCATTTAGATAACCACAGTAGTAAAAGTCCACCAGATTTAAGTTAGAAGCCACAGAATGGAACCATATCACTGATCTACCTGCCCGGATAGGTAACTTCTAAGAAGTCACGCAATCCATAAAGAATTTAATTTAGCGAAGCCGGCATATGGCATCCGTATTGTGTGATTTCCTGACAAATTTACACTTGAATGATCATTATTTATACTACTATTATTGGAAAATTACCATATGTAACTAGTTATGCACACTTAGAGGCTTCCTGGTATTAAGATCTATCGATATGTAAAAACGGCATATCTGTATAATATTTCGTTCCGTTGGAAACAGCATATGAAAAAAGGGCGAATATAATATTGGTTGTGTTAAAAAGGCGAATAGTTCTATTCGCCCTTTTTACTTACCGTAAACAGCCAACTGTCAGGTCAAAAGGGCGAATAATAAGTGTTAAACGGGAGAATGAACCAAGTAGTCTTCTGTACACATTATTACAATATTATTAATTAATTACTATTGTATTAATACGATATAATGCCATAACGTTATAAATAGTAATAATACATGATATATATTAATTAGTTTGTTCTACTCTATTAAATAACACAATTTGTGTTTGTGTTACAAGTAAGATTGGCACCACTGAAAAAGAAACAGATGTTTCCTAATAAAAGAATGTTTCCTGAGCGGACACCTGCAGTCTGAAACTGTACAGTGGTTTAATACTGAAAAGATTTTAATTGTGTTTCAATTTTATTTACTTGTTAATTGTAGTGATGCAACTTAAGACTATTTAGGTGAGTACACTTAAAGTTTGTGTTAGCTTATCATTAAAGTAGAAATGATCAAGTTATTAAAAAGAAGCCTAGGTTTGTTAGTTTTAGGTTAAGACCTATTGTATTTTCCTCTGATGTTATATAATAACTAAAATACAATGAAGGGATATTATTGAAGTATTTCTTGCCAGAATATCTTGCAATCCTTGTGTATTGATCGTCAATATATGTCTTGCACTGATACAAGGGTGGTTTGTTTTTATTTCTTGTTGCTTTAACGACGTGTGAAATCTTTCTCGTGAACAAACAGTATTCACATTACTGATGCCCGTATTAGCCAAGGAGGATATTTGCCTTTGAAATGTAATAAATGGTCGCAGCATCCTAATCAGGTTTTTTTTTATTTCAGGCCCAGAATGTTTTACTCACGAGCACAAAAATTTTGGCGCGGCTTAAAGAACATAATGCAGATAATTTTGTTCAAGGAGTAAACCATGCAATTGAGCTTTCAAATGAACAATTGGCTTTGGAAGTAAACAATCCAGAAATAATACTTGAAGGGGATACAAATATTGTAAATAATGAACGTACTAAAGAATTTTACAATTTGCAGCCTGTACAGCCCTCGCCATCAACTTCGTTTAATAATATGGAAGAGTTGTCAAACCATCGAACAGATACTAATGAAACAGGCATACTTAACCTCTCTGCGTCAACATTAAACTTCATTGATGAATGTTTAAGCAATGATTCATTAACAATAAATGAAATTGATTTTGGCCATTATTTAATCATCACCCAGGCAATGCTGAGAATTTTGTTGAAAATGACAGCGTTGACAAAAGCCTGCATGAAGAGACTCTGATTAGAAAGGGTTTTCATGTGCTATCATTGTTCGATAGTTTTTGAAAACAAAAAAAGTTTTAAGACAACACATAACCAAAACAACATATGGTTTTAGAAGAATCTGAATCAGAAGATGAAAATAAACTTGATTCAAAATGATGAAATAGGACTTCAGCATAAGAAACAGAGAAAAATGGGCGACCGGGTCCATTTTGGGTCAAAATTTCAATTTTTATTTTTTGACATTTTTTTATTCTTTAGAATCTTACGAGTAATTTGACATATCATACATACAATTTGGACGAGTGCAACCTTATGTAATTAATTTATTTGTAATGGTCTGCACTGTGTTTTTCGCTGGGACGGGCATCAAGGCGAGGGACGTATGTTTTATACATACCGGTACTACAGTTGTAATAATATAAGCTACACATACTTGTTGTGTTGGTAACACTGTTTGTTCTTTTACTGTCATATGGTTCTTTCTCATTTGTTGTCATCTGTTATAACCAAAGTTTTCTGTTATTTGCTTTGTGAATTGTGTTGTTTACACTTCCTGATGATAAAACTATTGGAGGGAAAGGTAGGCTGACTCTTGAGGCTATAAATGAAATTTAATTATACTATGGGCTGGCCATTATAAGATGTTGACAGTCTGGAAAATATGAAGAGGGCTGTTTTAGGCGGAGTATTTCAATCTCATTACCAGAACCAGCGCACAGTTGTGTCCGAAAAACTGCTGATACGTGGTGCAAATACCAACAAGCTATCCAGAAGAAAGAAGCCTATGACCACAATGAACACTTCCAACTTGCCCCTGTAGTAATGGAACAGGTTACATAAATTTTCAAGGACTTAGCTAACTCCACGCTGCTAGCGAAATGTCTCATGGACAGACCCAAAATCCGAGCGAGTCGCTAAACAGTGTGGTGTGGTCGCATATTCCAAAATCGACTTTAGTTGTGAAAAAACCCTTGAGTTTTGGTGTTTATGAAGCCATTGCCTGTTTCAACAAAGGAAACATTGTTAAATGTGAAGTACTCAAGAAAGTAGGTATAATGCCAGCAAAAACTGTGTTGAGGTTATGAAGGGATTCGACAGGATGCGCATAAGGAAGGCGCAAAAGGCGGTGGAAGAGATTGAAAAGAAGTGTCGCCAGAAGCGGGAGGCAGCTAAAAGACGTCTGTAGGATATATATGAGCAGCAGGAGGATCCAGATAACCCAGCCTATGCAGCAGGAATGCACTGAGATACATGAGTCACTATTGTTTAGGTTATAGCTTAGAAAAAATTGAATTCCCGAAAAACTTGTTTTTTACACTTCGGTACCCATATCTTCCAAAACTACTCGAGATATTTGTATATTTGTATAGTTTTTGTTTTCTTTTGTTCACAATTTCATGGTTTTTATTTGCAGCACAGGAAATTTGGTTTTAAAACCTAAAACCAATTCTACATGGTTGCAAAGTCAAAATTTTCAAATAAAAAAAAGTAAATTTTAGAAAAATTTTTTAAAATACCTAAATAAAGTTATTTTAGAAATTCCTGTGCCATAAATATTCTAAAAGACATACATAACAAAATAAAAAAAATTATAGTAGGTTACGTCCGTAAGGTTTTAGAGATATGTGTACCTTAAAAATGACTAATTTAACATGCGCAGTATATTGGCCCCCGGACGCCCCTTAACAATCAAAACAAGGCGACTACTATGAAAAAGCGTCAAGAAAGAAAATGTTTTAAGGGTTGCATGAAAATCGTACGTAAGTGTGAAGGGAAACGTGATAAAAAAGAAAGAAAAACCCAATTTTTTTTCATGCAACCAACTGCCCTCTAAAATGTATACCGAGCGTGTACGTGTTTGTCGCAAATTCTTTTTCTCAGTTTTTCAATAACTGAAAAGTTTGTAAGAGTCAGTCTAGAAAAAAAGAATGATGTTGGGATTGTGTCAGTAGATGGGAGGGGTAAACAATCATCTGCCAACAAAAATTCCTGCATGGATTGAAGAACATGCTCGTAAGCACATCCTCTCATTTCCTACAGTGGAATCACACTACTGTAGGAAATCGAGCAATAAGCTTTATTTATCATCTCAATTAAATATAGAAAAATTGTATACTCTTTAAATGAGGAAAAATGTAAAGAGGATAACGTAGCAATAACGGTTGAAAATGAAAACTCTATCTCAGAAACTATGAAGTCACTGATAGATCCTGTGTCAAAGTCACAGTACAAAGTTTACTTTTACTCGTATTGGTAATCTTAGGTTCATAAACCTAAAAAAGACCAGTGCAACACTGCAATCGTTTACGAATCATTGTCTGTTGAAGAGAAAGAAACTGAGAAAGACCAACATAATAAACATTTGAAAAACAAAGAGAGAGTTCGTGAAATAAAAAAAGAAAAAATCAATGAGTGTAAAGATAGTAATGGGAAAAAAAACTGTTGCTAATTTTGATCTTCAGGCAGTTCTTGAGTGTCCTAAAGGCCAAGTGTCTTCTATTTTTTATAAAAGAAAACTGGCCGTGTATAATTTAACAGTATTTGATCTTACATCCAAAGAAGGAACATGTAACTTGTGGGATGAGACTGAAGGAATCAGAGGCTCAACAGAGACAGGAACCTGTATCTTCAATTATATTAAAGACCACCACCAAACATAGAAGAATTCTTTTTCTTAAGTGATAGTTGTGGTGGTCAAAACCTAAAACCAGTATTTTTCTACACTGCACTTTTGCATGCTGTGCAACTAACAAGTTGTCAAGTTATAGATAATGTGTTTTATGAACCAGGCCATTCACAACAGGAGGGTGATGCGATGCACTCTACCATAGAAAGGGCTTCAAAAAACATACAGGTAAATGTGCCTTCTGAATGGGGTATTATTTTGCCAGACTGCAAGAAAGACACCGGAACCTTACAAAGTTGTGTATTTTAATCATGAGGCTTTTATTGACTGGACTGAATTGGCAAGCACAAACAATGATACCCAAAGATATAAAACTGTATCTGGTAAAGTTGTACAGTGGAGGAAAATAAAATGGTTCAGGTATTTGAAAAGTAAACCAGGTTCAATTTCTTTTAAGTACGAATACAATGATGAGCTTTTTCACGAAATAATAATGAAAAGTGATGGTAGGCCACATAATTTTGAAATTAGAAAACCTTCCTAAGGCCTACAAAACCCGTCTACCAATATCGGAGCTAAAATATAAAGACCTAATGGATCTCTGTAAATCAAGAGTAGTTCCTGTACACCACCACAAGTTTTTTGAAGAACTTCCTAAAGAAGTGAAAACCACCAGCCGGAGGGACAAAAAAAAAAGAAAAAATAAGTGATTCCTTAACGTTTTCCTTATTAGTCGTAAATGTAAATGTTAAGACACTAAAATATTTTTTCATAATGGTGTAATTGTATGGCTCAATAAATTTGTACTTTTTTAAAATTTAATAAAAGGTTTTACTTGTTCTAATTTTAAACGATTTACACCTTGTACTACTACGTAATATTAATTCCATTCATAGTCTCAATAAAAAACTATATGAATTGTATTATATTATAAAAAAGGCAATACCCAACTTGGTTTTATTCAGATTTAAGTATGTAAGAAGGGCGAATAAACCTACATGATGCTAAAAAATATTTATTAATAATTTAAAAATGTAGCTTATTTAATTGAAACTTTGAAAATACTAAGAAAAATATATTGTTTATTTGAATTTAATATTACACAAGTGTAAGAATGCTATTAAATAATTTTTTTATAGGTTCAAAATGTTTAAAAACGCTCTCCTGAAAAATGCCTTTTGGTTGATTCGCCCTTTTTACATAACACCGACGATAGATATATATATATATATATATATATATATATATATATATATATATATATATAATTTATATTATTGGGTATATCAATGCCAAATCGCCCAGTTATAAACATTTGTAAAAAAGTAATACAGCAAACAAACCAAACAAATTAACATAAAATAACAAATTGAATATATTTATTTATGATGTGTAATTTTCATACAGAAACAAAGCATTTAAAAATATATTTGAAGGTAATTGTTATATAAGACAAAAACTGTACATTTATGGCAATTGTAATTTATACTGGACTTTAAATTTTTCCTTCGTTGATAATAATTAGATTTTTTATTAAGAAATCATACGCGTATATAGATATACAGGACAGGGAAGCCTACGTTTGTCAAGTGACAGCAAAGACGTGTTTTATATTAGACTAAATGTTCATAGCATAAATCAGATAGCAACTTAAATATCTAATAACAGTTCTGACCACGTACTAGAAAATTACAATTTGCTAAATTTTACGGTTAAGAGTAAAGTTTTACTAACACATATTCTTATTTAGATATTTTCTCACTGTGTGCATTCTAATTCATAACTCAGAATTTGGCATAAATATTAAGATACTTGGTGTAATATCCACAGAGTAATAAATGATAAGATAATGTATAATCATAACGGCATCTTCCTTTACTAAACTGTTGTTATTAAATTATTTAAACTCATTTTCAATGACCTCTATATTCCTAAATATTTAAAGAGATGTTTGCACGAGGGTAAGCCAAAACCAAAGTAAATTCTTTAACTATGGTAAAATCTTTCGAATTGGTGTCAATGATACTACAGCAGTCTTAGTTAAACGTCAAGTGTTTGATAAACTGGGAAGTGTACCTGAGGTTAACTAAATAAAAGTGTTAGAGAAAATGGAAATTTTATGAATACTAAATCAAAAAAGCAGTGGGTGAAATACAAAAAAATCATTTACAATATACCACTTAAGAAATGAAAAGCATAAATGACTACAAAGCAAAGGAAAATATGAACGATCCCTAATGTGGAGTAATAATGCACTTAGGTATGTTTGTCAATTATTGAAAGTTTAAATTAAAATGCATATTTACTTAATTATAATTATTTGTTGAAATAAATTATGAAATTTTCTTATTTCTACAGGGCTTTAATCTGCACAATGTAATTTAGGGGGTTTTAAAACCATTTTATTTGTATCTTATTGGGATATTGTATTGCAGCTAGCAACTTCACCAGTTGCTTTTCTGCTATGATGTATTTATAGAATACCAAGCTAAAATGGCGCTCAGATTAATTTTAAATCGTCACTGTACTCCGTGAGTGTAGAAACCATATACAGTAGTTCTAACAGAAAAACCTGTTTGGATTTCTTAAATATTTTTGATCAAATATTTAACGACCTTTTCCACTTAGATACCAAATAACTAGATAAATTGCTCAAAACTCAATAAAACGCAATTAATTAATAATTGCATACAAACTTAACTTAGTTTTTCAGCTTTTTAAATATATGGTTAAAATTTACAAATGAAATTTGAACGTTGTACCGAAATCGAACTCAATATTTTTGTTATAGAATACCTCTTAATGCAAAATTTCAGGTACATGACAAGGTACATATTTCTTAGATGTAAACAGAATGAAAGAACATTATAGATGATCAAAGGAAACAAAAGACAACAACTATTTGCTTTCACCATCCACATTCAACGTAGAGATTGCTATTATAACTAGAGAATATTAAGACATTGTTAAATAAGATGCATTTTTAATTTTATGATCAAAAGAAGCCGTGTGAGATTGTTGTAATATCTAGGTTACCTCTCTTGTTTGCGGCATTTTGCTCGAAAGGAGGTGAATTTATTTATATGTATGAATCTAGTTACAAATAGTTGTAAGATCTCCTATAACAGGTTACTTTTAAATCCCACTCAGTAATATAATGGCTAATAGGTTTCGATAATTATGACAAAATCTGGTGGATGTAATGGAAAATTATTAATTATTATCATTTCCTTTCTTTGCATAAAGTTTTTTCTCCGCATAATTCTTGATTAAAATTATTTATTTTGAGCAGTGTTTTCTTTTAAGAAAAGAAAGAACTTTTTTCATGTCGTTGACAAGGACTAGACGTTAAATCTCTATTACATTTTTACAAACTAAAGACCATTTATTATGTTTCTTTTCTTAGGAGGTTAATAAATTAGCCGCAAAAATTTCTTCATATATTCCGTTCTAAGTGACTATTAAAGGAACGTGTAATACTAGTGGTGAGAATATATTTGACTTTCTGAGATACGGTGTGTTCAGAATAAAAATTTGGATTCTAGTTAAATTATTGAACTTGCCAAAATGACATTGTTGATTTCACGGGAATTTTTCTTTTAATTATACGTAATTTTTATTTAAATTTGGTTTATTTTAAACGGTTTTGGAAATATTACACAATCAAAATGTATTATATGTACCTTATAATTTATCAAGGGATGAAATTAGGTATATAATAATTGGTTAAAAAAGTGATAGAGCATCTAACATAAAACAGGTTAATAGAATGATTCGTTTTGTGCAAAAAGTTTCCTAAAACAATGACAACTCAAGCAATATCTAATGCTAAAAGCATTAAAAGATGAATTATAGCATGCAGTCTCTTACTTCAAACACCATGGCGGTAAATTTAGGAAATGCATAATATTTGCATATTGCAAACCTAGTCCAGCAGGGTTGCTTGTCTTTGCTATGTTGAAGGTAAATATAAAAGTGAAACTCGTGTTATCGTTACATATAAATAATAAAAAAATCGTCGAGGATGTACATAATATATTAGAGCTCCTAGTCTTATAATTTGTAAGAGTAAAAAGTAACTAGTTTCTTATACTTCATATATTAATATTTTACTAATTATTTAATTTATATTTAATTTAAAACAATTTTTAAATACACGTGTAAGTTTTTAATATTAACATAGAAACATTAATTTTACGCCGTTTAGGAATAGCATAATTATGTATAATAGAAACTGTATATTGATGAAGTAATTTCTGTATAGAAGTTATTTCATTTTTATACTCTAATACAAAAGAGTGTAAAGATACCGGAAAAAGCGGGGTTTTGTTTTAAACAAAATAATCAATGGTATTTCATGAAACGTATTGTCTTTTAAATTGATCTAGAAACAGTTTATTTACTAGTTCACTTTGACGCTAAACTTTCAGATATTTTTTGTTATCTGTTGTACTGGCCTTAAAAATTTTCATTGTTTTCTTATTTTGTGAACTACAGTTTAAAGCTAATATAAATGCTTATATAAATTCAGAGTGATACTTAAGAACAATACGTATGAAATTATTTGTGTAGTACGAATATACCTAGATTATACTTCGCCGCATAAAACTAAACACTATAGCCACATAATAGGCAAGTCTACTCCTAGTTAGATACAAACTTTTAATACAGCTAAGTAAAATACTTTCCTTTAGTGACAATTACCACAGTAATTATTGTGAACATTTAGTTAGACAGTCCAAATTGGAGTGTGAATTAAGTCGAGTGAGGTGTAAAAACTCAACTCTAACACAATTTGTGTTGGGGGGGGGACTTTTACTCTTCAAAAGAAGTGTTTTTATAAATGACCTCAACAAAGCTATTCACCTCGCCAGCCTCATTGTTCCAACCGGGCTGCTAAAGCTTTTCAATTCCGATTTTTTCTTCGCATGAAATTTTTGTTGTTACGAAATGCCTGAAGAACGTTCTTTTTCGGTCAATAATCAAAATCTGGTAAGATCTAGTGATTTTTAATTCGATTTAGAGACTAGTTAAATTAGAAAAATATATTTCAATTAACGGTTTCTAAAATGAAACTATTTATTAAAGGTCTTTAATTAGAAACTCATACAACAGCAAACTAAGACATAGGAAACTGTAGGATTTTACATCGTTGCAGTTTACATAATAAGATGCAGGTTACATTCTACATAAAATATTTGTAGAATTCCACTGGCAAAAATGAATAATTAGTCAAGTATTACATTTTATTGTTTGGATTTCGTTTTAGAAATGTGTTTAAAAATTTAAAGAGTTTAGTAATTTCTTACTACTAAATATTACATGATTTTGACATAAAGTATGTGGCAATTTTCGTATTTTATTTTAAATGTTAAAATATAATAGCTCAGTAATATGACAAAGCCATATCAATTATTTGAAAACAATTATCTCCTAAGGAGGCATCCAATTTATATCTCTCAAATAGATGGATAGACGTTGTGTGGTTCTTAACGTACAATCATCGGGTATCTTTTTTTGGGTTGATAGCCAAAACTTCGCCTCTTTGAAAAGGAACTTTTAATTTTGTTTCGTTTGATATCATGCACACCATTCACCACTGTTTGCTTTTTATAAAGAAATTGAAGACTTACCTGTTCATATAACATTAATTGTTGCAAGTACAGGATAATTTTAATTTATATAATTTGATTTTACAGTTTGATTTGTCAGGTCAAATGAACTATTATATTGTATAACTATAAATTATTGTTATATGCCTGTTTAGTTTACTATTTTTCTTTGCTCTTACATATTTAAAAAAATAAAGGTATACATTTCAATATCTACAGTATTTTAGTTTAATTAAGAACTTTTAAGAAAATATTTTTTCAGAAAGAACCACATCAGTTTTAAAAGTGTTGGCCGTACAATATTTTAAAACTATACTTGCTAAAACCACATATTTAATAAAAATATATTAGAATACTGGTATATGGGTTACATTTAGATGGACATATTCATCCAAAACTTATGAAAGTATTAATCGATATGAAAGATAACTGCTAAGTATATGCCCAAACTGTAGGAGATTCTACGTGCAAATTAATAAAAAAGTTTATATAAACATGGGTCCGGCAAAGCTCCGTTAGCGTTAGCTAAGGATTACCACCACATATTAGCTCACCGTTTGGGGACTTCCTGAAATTCCGGTAAGGTAAGGGGTGAATTCAATAATTTATTATGGATATTGACCAGATAAATAAAAAAAAAACAAGTCACTGTAATTTAATTATTTATTGAGAACAAATGTAAAATTATTAAAAAAGAGTAAACAAATATTTTTCATCTTCAGTCAACAGCAAATTTGTATTTCAGCAAGAAGTAGATTGTATTTTAAAATAACCGTTATTGTAAACAAAACTGTTTAAATAAAATACACAGAAAATGAATATATGTTTGATAAAATTTTATTATTTTCATAACCATAAAAAGTAAAATAACCAACTGACTTACTCCTAACTCGGTAATAAAGCATTCCGAGCCCATTTTTATACACTTTTTCTCTTCCATCTTCAGGTTATAATTACGGCTTACTAGTGTTTTTTATTGCCATACAATTCTCTTGCATGAACTTCATAATAAGTGGTTTAAGTACCTTTACATAAGTTTCAAGTATTGAGGTAGTTTATCTTCATATTTAAACTCTTCTTTCTTCACCTAAATGAAGAAACCTGTCAGGTAACTTAATCGTATAATTGTATCACGCACGATTACTGGAGTAACAGAAAATTTTCTATAGGTACGTTTATGTTGTGTACTACCCCATCGGACGACACATCTACCACTGGAAAATATAGTGCAATACTAGTAACTTACTATAAGTGGGCAATGATGGTACTTACTCATCTGTACACTTAAGCGGCAAATTGCAAAAGTGACCCCCAAAATTATTTCCTATAAAGTAAACCAAACTTATCAAACATATTATTTTTATCCAAATATTTTTAAGTTTATAGTTATGGATGTCTTACCTGAACATCCATTAGTTTTCTAACATATCAAATCAAGATTTCCTATTCGCATTACCAGCCATAACGAGTCAAAGGTGGAATTTTACTCCCTGAGGAATGACACCTGATGATGAAACTTCCTTATGTGGACAATGTGTTTGCATATTTTGTGTTTGCTAAATAAAGCCTAGGTAAGCCGTGGTTAAGCCTTTAGTGTCGCCGTAAATCCATACTATGACACATGATGTTCTAACTAGTCCTAAAACTAATTTCTAATACATTGCAATGGTTTATTTTTACTTTGAGTTTAAATTATTGTAATATATAAACGGTGGTTTTAAGTTTTATAGCAAACACGTTTTTAATCAATCAATAATCTTGTGAAACAATAAACAAGACAACAACTTCATGTTTATTGTTAATCGTAATCCCGTTATATTTAATTATGATTTTATTTTACAGTGATTAGTATAATTATCATCGAGTATTATAATGTACTAAAAAATTCAAATTAAATTTAAATATAAATTTGGAAAATTATTTACCATCATTTAAAACAAATACGTGGGCTAACTGTTGTTTAACTACTATACCGTATATAGATCATATGTACTGTCATATAATTTTCCGATTAATACTGTTAATTTCCAATTTTGCACACAATACTTTATTATTTCACTATAAAAAACTAACGTAAATTTTTTCGTAAGTACCTAGCTCCTTTTTAGCTCAGAAATTTAGGCAATTAAATATGTATTAAATTCAGGTTGTCGTATTTTATTTTAATTAAATGATTGTATTAACATAAAGCTGGATTTACATGTTGCAATTACGTAGGTTTTAAAAATGTTTTGTATTTACTCAAAAGGATTACAGTACTAATAAAGCACATTCTTATTTTATAATCATGAACTATACAGATATGTATTACATCAGCAGCTTTATATTAACTAAAATTATTGAGTAACATATTGCATACCATAGTTTTTCATTTAAAATCAAAATATTTCCACTCCTGTGCAATCTAAACATTACTCAGCTCTCAATCTAAATCCTGGAACACTGTGCATGAACCAAACAACGATCTTCAGACGATTTAAGAACAATATAACATTTCAGCGTGAGACAAATCTGTTTTTAAAGGGCTTTAGCAGCCTTAAAACATTGTGTTAGTGGGACTAATCGCTTTTTTTCGCGGCGTTTATACAAACCCAGCTCAAATAATTTCCAGTAATAAGTATTATAATCAACCAACTTAATTTTCGGTTATTTATTATCCCATTTTGTTTTGCTTTATGGTAATATATAATGATGCTTACGCATAAATACAACTCAATAAATATATTTAGAACACAATAAAACATTAAAAACTAATGTTTTAATTATTTATTTTCATAACTTAACCTTAGTACCTGAAGATGAAATCACAGATTTCGAAATGTATACAGTAACAAAAATAAAAGTTTACAAAAAAGTGTTAAAAGGTTTATTTATATTGTATTATACATATTTATAAAACACTTTTCAAGGCTGCATCTCTAACATTAAAAAAATGATGCTTGAAATTAAAAAAAAAAGAACATTTTACAGACCTATTTTTGACGTAAGTTTGAAAACTTTGATGGACTTGATCAAATCAAGTAAGAAGAAGAAAGTGTCATAATATTTGGATTATTTGGCTAGGTACCAGTACAAAACATTCTATAAAATTGAAGTAATCACCTTTGGGACCACAAGATAAATCTAATCTTACAGATATTAGCAAAAGATATGACTTTGAACTCACCTTTTATAGATAATTTCAAGTGATAAATCTCTAGTGATAGACATAGATACAAAATAACTGGCATCTAAAATTTTAATATTGAAACACGGAGAGCGAAATTCTTTTTGTATAAAAAAATGAAATATTTTAAATCCTAAACGTTGTTTGCTATGTATTTAATTATCTCATATTGTTCACTACTAGTCTGTATCAGCCACTTCTATCTGTTCAATGTAAAAGATGCGTTGGTTCAAAACAGTTAATAATTTCATATAGCCGAAGCATTTTAAACATATAAATATTGTTACAAGTTGGACAACTAAGCTTTTTTAACTATCTTTATATTTTAATTCTCCTTCAAAAGTCCTAATATACTTTAGTGTTGCTACAGAATTATCAGCTCACATCGACCTCGTCAAAATGACGTGGAACAAGAAACAAACTGTTAGTAAACAAGAACACGTTCCACTTAGGATGTTTAAGGTACAAATGGCTATAAATAATATTTTAAAGCGTTTTATAACAAGTCTCCTTATTGAGAGTAGGGCCCCCACTGTTCCCTGT